>NW_027115081.1:331669-356839 GCF_000696795.3 Halyomorpha halys
TAAGCAGCCACCGCCAAAATGTCAATACTGCAACAGTGTACTTACAGTCAGTCACATATTTGAGGAATGTATATTCACTATTTATTGTTAGTAATATTTTGTAAGGGTCTCAAAATGCGCTATAAACCATACTAATATTCAAATAAAAAAAAGATATATTCCCCGGGTAAAATCAAAATAACTCTAATAGTAAATAAACTATTTATTAAAAGTGAACGTTTCGCTCCACGTTGCCAGATCTTTATTAGGGTTAATAAAAAACAGAAACAACTAAAATTTGTCCATGTTCCGAGAATGCCCTGTCTACACTACAGGCTTAAGAAGGGCCACGAGTATGATCCCCTGTGATGATAAAAAACCATTCATTGGTATTAATTTTTTTTAAATAAGAAATAACTTGTTAAACAAGATTTAAACCAAATTTTAAACTCATTAACCATCTCAAATTTAAATAGTTCAGAAACCATGGTTTGAAAAAAATTTAAATTATAAATACTGTTTGGTTTTACGCTTTAACAACCATCGGACCATTGGAGATATATATGTTTTCCAGCAATCAATTTAAAGATAGTTTAATTTCCTCTAAAGTAATCTATAACGTTCATCTTTGTAGACGTAGTAGTTTTTATACAAATATAACACAAAATGTTAATTTCTAGTAGTTCGGATAAAATGTTTGATTTTTGAAAAAATATCTGAAACCAGACGATGTAAATAAGTCTGCCAACACTCAAAATAAAGGAAATTTAATTTACTATAAAGTAGTTTACGACACTCATCTGCGTAGGGGTAGTAGTTTTTATGATGTTCGCAACAACTATAAATCAATTTCTTTTAGCTAATTTCACGTAAACTATTACTACTACGAAGATAAACATCAGTAATTACTTTATAGCTCATTAAACTAGCTTTAATTTGAGTGCTAATAGAAATCGGTACGTCAAATGGTTTTTGAGATATAGATTTTTCAAAATAAATTCACTAACTACTGATCTTTCAGTACGTCCCATAAAACATTTTTATGAAATGTTGCTTTTTAAAAAGCTATATCTCGAAAACTATTTAGCATAAATAACTCTATTAGGGCTCATATTTTAGCAAATTTACTCTTCTTTAAATGATATTCTCTTTGGTTTCCTTGTGCTGTTCCTACTTTTTAAGATATAAGTTCCGAATAAAAAATAAATGTTTTTTTAAGGTTTTGAAACAGGCGCCATTTTTTAATCTCCCTACCTATACTTGGCAGACTTATTAATTTAGACTATTAATTTTACATAGTTTTCATTAAAGTAATCAAAAATTGGGGTAAGATAACTGCCTTTTTTCTCCTCTTGGGCTCTTGTACTAAAAGTACTATACCTCTAACCCTTCATAGGTTGTACAGGATTTATTTTTACAATCGTAAACTCGAGTTAACAATTAATGGTTTTAAAGTTTGGAGAAATTCCTTAATTAATTAAAACACGGAGAGCACAGATATTTATTAATTAGCAGTACTAAAATAATAATAATGTTTTGTGACTAAAAACCTACACTAGATGGATCCAAGCCAATCCAAATAACCATACGGTTACGTTGGTGAATCTGACATTGTTATGAGAAAAATTTGCAGTATTTCGATAGTACATCAGTTCAAGCTATATATATTTTTTGTTTTGCTGATGACACTTTTTATTGTACACTGACATTACAAGAGGTTTGAGCTGGAGGTGCAAAAAGTATTCTGATGATATGAGTATCATTTAAATAGTGAGAAAGTAGAGAGAGGTAGGTAAAGGGCCACGGGCTTGCATTAGGCCCCACAATGGGCCCCCCTAACAATAGGCCCATTAGGACTAACTACAGCCAGCGGCCTCAGTCCCACTCCTGAAATTACTTCCTTCACGGGGGGGGGGGGAGGCCTACGAGGAATTTTATGCCCTTTCATGACTGATCCCAGGTACCAAATGCCCTACTTTTAATGTATGAGCTTCCGAGGGCAAAGGGAGCAGAGTTTGTATTAATATTTTTTTTTTTTTTTAATTTCAAACAAAAGCAGCCTTTTTTTGATCTATAATTATTTACTCAACTCTCTAACTTAAAAGAAACATAATTAGTGAACATTTTGCTTAAAAATTGTTAGAAATATCTAAAACGAAGGATAACATAAATAAATTAATACTTAAAAGAGAACAATATAATCTAGTCGAGTACGCGCATATCACAACTTCTACTTATCACACCCTAAATTGAGAATTATTCTTGTACGTTTCAAAACAGCTATTTCTTCATTATTAATGATAACTATACGTCACCTTCCTAATTATTATATATTGATCTAAGTGCAACTCAAATCTAACTGTTGTCAATACAACCATGGAAAAAGGAGGCCATTTATTTTTAATATCTCTTTTTATTCATAGCTCAGTGGTAATGCACTGTGCTACTAACTCTAAAAAAGAACCCATGTTCGAATCCGGTTATGGCAGATAATTATTTATTATGTTACTGTAGCCGTGAGGCTACGTCCAAACTCAAAAGGAACTCTTAATCGGGGAAAAATCTGGCGGTCAAACGTGATTCTGACCAAATCACCCCCTTGCACAACCATTCGTCTAGTAAGAGAACTTCCTTACAAAGTTCTGAAGCCCTCAACCTTCCTGGATTGTAATAGTTCAGATTTGTTTTATTCATCCATTGGTTATTATACTAGTAACAATGAGAAACAGTTAATTTAAAAAAAAACAAACAATAAATTAAAAACACTTAGGATACATTTATCTTTTGCCAAAGCGGACCTTAATAAATCTCTGTCCCAGGAAAGATTGAATCCATGAGAGGATTGTCCAGTTATCGGCAAACCAAACAAGGTGTACCACAGGGCTAAATCCTAAGTCCTTATTTATTCAACTTAATGATTAATGACCTGGTTGAAAAGATGATGGTTAATCATCCTGGGATCCAAGTACTTCTTTTTGCGGATGACCTATCTATCTAGGGAACAAGTCCTAGTATGGGTGGTTTGGAAGAAAATAATGTCATAAACACGCTGCACGACTAGATGAAAGAAAATTGGTCTGGAAGATATTCAGTTGGAAGCGGACAAACTAAGAGGAAAGGTAAGATTGTATTGGATTGTGAGAGAGGAAAAAATGGCGTAATAGCCGTAGGAAAAAATATATATCAGGAAAAAGATAATCTTTTTCCATGAAAATTCATATTTCAGAGGTTTTTGAGTTGTAGAATACGATTATTAACTTTCTTACATCTTAGATTACAACAGTTTAAGAGAAAGATGACAAAGCCGTGTACTATGGAATAGGATCTAAAGTGTCGGGCGCTTCCGGCTATTTCCGATTTTATATAGCTTGTTATGGAAGAAACATTTTCTCCTTTATTAAGCTATCCTTCTATATTGTTTAATATTTTGTATTTATCCATTGTTTGTAATTGCTAGCAATGAGAAATACTTATTTGTTTAAAATAAAAAAATTAAAACTACTTTAGAGGAAGATTATTCACAAAACCGTCATTTAAATCCCGTCAGACTACCTTTATCCTTTAACTTTATTTGGTGGACAATCACAGAATGCAATATAGAGTAGTGTAAAATATACATTATTTTAAAGGGAAGAAGATACAGACTCAGTGACACACTATATACAACACTAAGACTACTATATACAAATTATCTGCTAGAGTGTTCTCGAATACTGAAATTCAACTGATGTTTAACATTAACATGGTATAAAGCAAGGATGGTGGGCCAAACCAGCACTTGCCCTTCCAGGTCGGAGCGCGGCCATTCTGACACCCCACGAAATAAGTCTCCCGATGAAAAATGAAATATTAGCTAGCTGGCAAGCCATGTGGAATGAAAGCCCGCCAAGCAAATTAAAACCTATTAAACCTTGGACCACACCAAACCGTTCCAATCGCAGGGAGGAGGTAGCTATAGCCAGATTGAGAATAGGTCATACGAGTTTAACTCATGCATACCTGATAAATAAGCAACCACCGCCAAAATGTCAATACTGCAACAGTGTACTTACAGTCAGTCACATATTTGAGGAATGTCATTTCTATTGCATGAACTTACGTAGATTGGGAGTGGGACTGAGTGTTTCAGATGCCCTGAGTGATGATCAAAAAAGCATAGAAATAGTTTTAATTTTCTTAAAAAGGATAATCTTTTGAAAAAGATCTAAACCCAAAAGTTTGTCATATGTATTAAAAAAATCTTAAATAATTAATTATTCAAACTTATTTAGCAATTAAATTATTTCAAATTTTGAAATAGAATTATAAAGTGAGAAGCGTGGGCGTTGATGACCTTAAGGTTTTACGCCCAAAAGCCCGAACCAACAACAACAAGGATGGTGGAAGTAACAAGGACTTACAGGAGAGGGTGTAAAGATAACTAATAGAGACGTTTGGAAATTGGAAAAGCCTTAAATAAAAAAGCGTAAAATAAAATTAAGCTGTGAACGATCGAAAAGAAACATCTTCAGCATATGGTGCTTTAAAAGGTAGAAAGCAGTTAGTCCTGGTATACATGTGTTTTAACAACTCTTTGTGGCAAACATTTAAAATATTCATCGATAAATTTATGTTATGTTATTTTAATGAAAGACATTTATAAAACCATAAGAACTGTGTGATAATTAATTAACTTTCCATACGAAACTTTAAACCGTTCCAAATCTGTGTCAAACCCTGTTAGAAATTCATAGAGCTTGTATGATGCAATTATAGCTAGATATGGGTTGATAAGTTAGTGAGATAGGGTTGGGAATTAGAGTAGCCTCCACAGCTTGTGCAGTCGGACCACGTCTGTAAAACACTAAGGTCCTAAAGGTCCAATATGTTGCGACTGTACTCAGCCACAGAGCTAAATTGTTTCCTGCGACAAATGGCCTGCAAGTTCTCTCCCCAATCAATAGATTAAAATTAAATAAACCTGTTTAGTGATTTTTTTTTTTGTTTTATTGATGGATTACACAAATTTACAACCAAAATTTGGTTTGATGATTTTGGCTGATCTTTATGCTTTATAGTATCCTAAAAACGAAAATGAACTGCATACTTACTAACATCACTTACAGATTTTTCATAAATCAATATAATGACTATATATAATGTGCAACAAACTAGCACAAAAAATATTTTTTTTTTTAAATTATTTATTTAATGTAAACTGTACAAATAATACAATAGGTAAATATGTAGTATGTTTCATATAAACTTGAAAATCTTGGGAAGGAACCACCCATTGGTGGTACTTCAAACATTAATTTAAATTAGAAGGTCGCGTGGCCATCTTCTTTTCAGACGCCTCGGAGGACTATCAGGGATTGTTAAGGATGAAAGATTAAGAATTAATGGATGGTTAAAGAATTTGGAATAAAAGGACGCATATCTGTTTTGGGTCAAATCTGCAACGAAGGTTAAGGTCTTTATGAATGAGTTTATTTGTGACGTAATAAGGAGCATCAAGGATTTTACGTAGGATTTTGGATTGTAACGATTGGATGCGGGAAGAATTTGATGGTTTGGTGGAGCCCCAGAGCTCAATTCCGTATGTCCAAATTGGTCTGATGATTGTAGTGTTTACTAATATTTTGTAGTGAATGAGAAGTTTAGAGCGGTTGTCAAGTAAGTGTAGCAATCGGAATCTACGAGCAGTTTCTTGTCGTTTCAGTCTTGTGTGTGGATTCCAAGTAAGTCTCTTGTCAAGATGGAGTCCTAAGTATCGAATCTGTTCAACAGGGATTAAAAAAAATATAATTTTTATTTTCTTACTTTTTAAATAATTATTTATTAAAAGTAGGAAACCAACCCACAATTCACTTAGTATTTTTCCCAACACATTATTGAGTCCAAAACGTCGATTTTTTGTATAATGTTAAGGGAAATACTGTTTATATTAATAATAACATTTGTTTGGAAAGTAAGTGCTACTATAGATTTATATTACACAATACGCCGTATCTTTTGTAATAGTCTTGTAGCGACATTGTTGGTTTATTCTCAAACTAATACAGCCACCAAAACTGTTACGAGCCGACATGACGAACCAAGCTGCCGCAACGTGAGCTACTACACAAGACATAGTATATTGATGTATGTATTGTTTCTAGTAAATTTAACTTGACTTATATATAACCATTTATTATAGGTTATATTCTTGAATGTATTATTAGAACCAATAGCTAAAGTCTTGAACGTAGCATCTCTCGATGGCGTTTAATAGCCCAGGGAGTTGACTAAGTACATATACTAAATATATATAGAACTCTTGCTTCTTTGGATCTTTCCTCCGTACTGAACCTTCAATTTCCTGAAGGACCTTCAGTTAGTTCCTTTAGGACTTGCTATCCCCTTCACGACCGTAAGCTAGATCCCTACAGAGTGAAGTTTCCTTCCGGCAAGGACCTACTACTAGTTCCTGTAGGACTTGTTATCCTCTTCACGATCGTTACACGCTGTGAAGCCAGTTTCAATCCTGAGAGTTCCAGAGATAAAAATAACTCAAATAGTAAATAAACTATTATGAGTCCATGTTTCACTCCACTTTGCAGGGTTTTATCAGGGCTGAAAAAGATACAGGCAATGTAACAAACCAAGAAATTAGATAACATGATATAAATAAACCAAGGTATCGCTAAAAATGATTTAAAATTTACCATAATTTATACGAGAATGAACAAAGTAAATTAAATTAATTAAGTAAATTTCCCTTGTTCATTTTTAAATACATTTTAACATATTTTAAATCATTTATAGCTTTATCTTAGTTTATTTTTATTTCATGTTATCTATTGTCTTACTTAGCTACATTATTTTAGTTTTTTTGTATATTTTTTAGCCCTCAAAGTGGTTCAAAACGTAGGCTCTCAATAAGTAGTTTAATTACTATTTGAGTTATTTAGACCGAACCAGGAACATCTTGCCTTTATATATTACAACACGGTCAATCAACGATCTTCCAAAAAAATATTCTTTTATTTCTTGATAGAAGATCCATCTAATGACGTTCCCCAAGACTCCACTTAATATTTATCACAAGAGATCTCCAACCTGCGTTCAAACGAAGCACTCCACTCGAGTGGAAAGGGCCCGTGAGGACTTGAAGAAGTGGAAGAACCTCAGATCGAGATAAGACAGAATCCACAGGATCAGATAAACCTCAACAACTATCGATTTGAGGGAGATCGATGCTATGCCTCGACCTTATTCCTTCTTAACGCCATTTTTATTATACACAAAAACATCAGTCATCCATCAGAATATACCAGATAAAGTGAAGCTATTCTGAAAGGACACCCCTCTATAAGAGAACCCTTCTTAACGGACAATATTTTCAAAGTCCCGGCCAACAAGCTATATATTTAATGAATTTTAACTCCTCAATTTACTTGATTATTTCCGATCAGGAATTTTCACCCCTCTATTACGGACAAAATTGATTTACATATAAATAAAAGGGAACGTATTGAATAATTGTACACAACAAACTTTTTGAATTACTTTACTGATTTCACTTTTCCTTTTTTTTTCTGTGGTAAAATGTTCCCTGTCACCATAGGAATATTTAAAAATACTGAAATAAACCAATTCTCAGGTTGATAAACGTAATGAAAACAACTAAAAGTTTTTGGTGCGTAGCTCTGTAAGTATACGTTCTTTTTTCGGTTATGTACTATTCGATTCCTCTCTTTTCGAGGAGTAAAAATAAAATCACTGATTCTATTAAGCTATATTATATTATATTATAAAAATATAGTGTGGCAATATAGTAGAGTTTTAGGGTAAAGTAGAAACAATTTTTTTTTTTTTTTTTTTTAGGAAAAAGCAAATCATATTCGTTTTCAGCGAGGTCTCTACCAAAAACACCTAAAACCATTTTAAAGAAATTAGAAAACAATTGATGCTATAATTCTAATAGTGCTTATTAAATTTATACATATTAGTACAAGAGCTGGGAAGAAAAAAAAAGGGAGTTATTTCACCCCAATTTTTGATTACTTTAATGAAAACTATGTATAATTACATTCCAAAAGTTATGAGTCTGCCAATTATAGGTAGGAGGAATAAAAAATGGCAGCTGTTTTAAAACGATAAAAAAAATTAATTTTTCAACTTAAAAAAAATCCTAAAAACAAGAAAACCTAAGAGAACGTCATTTAAAGTAGAGTAAATTTGCTAAAAATGTTGTACAGAATGTATTGAAAGATCAGTAGTTAGTGAATTTATTTTGAGAAATCTATATTTCAAGAACTACTCAATGTACAGATGTCTATTAACACTCAAACTAAAGCTAGTTTAATGTACTATGAAGTATTTTAAATAGTTTATCGTCATAGGAGCAGTAGTTTTCATTCTATTTGCTAAATTAAATTGATTTATAGTTGTTCCGACAAATTTTCATTTGCCAAATTTATATTCATATCCGAATATCATAAAAACTACTACTCCTACGAAGATAAGTGTCATAAACTACTTTATAGTAAGTTAAATTTCCTTTATCTTGAGGGCTTGGAGACATGTGCGTCTTATAGGTATTGAGATATATATTTTTCAAAAATCAAACTAGAAATTAACATTTTGCGAATTTATTTTGACTTGTAATTATACATAGTTTTTATTAAATTAATCAAAAATTGGGGTGAGATTTTTGAATTACTGGACCGATTTAAGTGTTGTTTTTCAAAATGTTCCAATCGCAATGGTTAGGTTTAAAGCTACTAAAATCCCTGATTTTTGCTGTAGAAAAAAGGTAATGAACAAAATTAAACATATTTGGCACGTAAATCAGAAAGTTTTTTTTTTATGGGTTATTATATACTAATCCATTTGTCTCTCTCTGGAGTATAATTAAAAAATATTACTGATACCATTGAATGATTTTATATTCACAAAACATTATAAGAGCCTTATTAGTCTTATAAGTAAAGTAGGCCAACTATTTAATTTTTTTTTATTAAGGAAAACCAAGTTAGGTTCGTTTTTAGCGTCGCCTGAAACCCTAAAATACGATTTTTATCAAATAAATTAAAAATTAGATATTTTTCAACTCGATTTAAATCGATTTTGACCGATAATAATAAAAATAATAATGAAATAAAAAATTGACTTACCATTTTGTTGTTTATTTCATGAAAATGTATCTCGCAGACTTTGTCCACAACGTCCTCACATTGAAATGTTACGAAACCAAATCCTGAAAAAAAAAATGCTTAATTAAAATAAAACTCTTTGAAAAAGTGATATAATTATAAATATTTAAACTGATACAATATTGATTTAGCTCACTATATCAATATATATAATATCAGATAGGTTCTAGTCTAATTGAAATAATTAACCAGGCTTAAATGTATAATTCTTAATTTTATTTGAATGTAATAATTAACTATCTCACATTATTATTATTATTGAAAAATGAATACATGTAAATTAGGAGAAGATTTGATAATTGACTTATGGAAAAGGAAAATATGTTTTTCCCAGGTAGAAAACATAATGTTTGGAAATAAAATAGTTGCTTAGACGTACTTACCAATGAAAAGCCAAGTTATCTAGTAAAATAATAATTAACATAGAAAGTTCTAGATGCAATGGAGAATGATGAAAAAGGCATAAATAAAAGATCAGTTCAAACAAAAGTTTTAATATATATATAGTTGACCGTACAACTTATATATAAGAAGATAGTCAGGATTGCGTATAGAGTAAACCCATGACTACTTGCCCTACAGTATCCTTTAATAATACTCCACTTATTCCTGTCGAACAGATCCGTTACTTAGGACTACATCTCCACAAACGACTGACATGGAATCCTCATACAAGACTGAAACGACAAGTAGCTCGTAGATTTCGATTGCTACAACACTTACTTGACAAACGCTCTAAACTTCCCATTCACTACAAAAAATACACTACGATAATCAGACCAATTTGGACATATGGAATTGAGCTCTGGGGCTCCACCGAACCATCAAATTCCTCCCGCATCCAGACCTTACAATCCAAAATCCTACGTAAAATCCTTGATGCTCCTTATTAAGTTACAAATAAACTCATCCACAAAGACCTTAACATCTCATTCGTTGCAGATTTCGCCCAAATCAGATATGCGTCTTTTCATTCCAAACTCCTTACCCATCCTAACCCATTAATTCTTAATCTTTCATCCTTAACAATCCCTGATAACCCTCCGAGGCGTCTGAAAAAGAAGATGGCCACGAGACCTTCTACTTTAAATTAATGTTTGAAGTACCACCAACGGATGGTTTCTTCCCAAGATTTTCAAGTGTATATGAAACATACAAAATATTTACTTATTGCATTGATTACTTGTACAATTGTAAATCAGATATTTTTTAGTCAAGATTTATCTTGGAAGGATTGGTATCTGGTTCTGGCCAAATCGGCAACATATGGGACATTGAGGTCCTGATGGATGAATTGGTTTGAGACTGGAATGGATATGAGATGAATTCAAAGATTTAATGGAGCCCCAAAGCTCAATTCCATATGTGCAGATAGGCCTTATTATTATCATGTAGATCAGTCTTTTGTAATGAGTTGGAAGTTTAGACCGTTTGTCTAGTAAATGTAAGTTTCCTGTCTTTTCAATCTGTTTTTAAAACTAAAATTATAAATTAAACTTGTATCTAGATTAATTAAAACATATATGATTGGTTTTCTGCATTGATTGGCAATAATATTAAAATTATTTTTGATCAATTTTTGTCCTACGTAATCAAATACTCCATTGTTTGAGTAAGTGAACATATAACGAAAGGTGCATTTTTGAGCTTCTCTGAAGGTAGATCAAGTTGGTAGTCACGTGTGGAATCGTCAACAGAGCGTGAAGGAGTCGCACCCTCCTCAGAGCAAGGAGTGAGGAAGGAGGGAGGAGGGAGGAGGGAGAGAGACAAATCGCCCCCCCCCCCCGACCCGGGCCCCATAGATCACTCCCTCCTTACTTCTTCCCAGCATTCACATCCCCACCTGCCTACAGACAGATATTTCACAGAGATGACGGAGCTCTTCTCCTAAGCTCTTAACTCTCCTACCTGAATAATTTAAATGGTTCCAGGCTTCCTGGAGGTACCTTAGTGAGGAATTATTAATTGGAGTAGCAACCCTTTCCTAGGAAGCCAATCGTATTCTTAATCTCTTAAGTGCGGGAGTGAAAAAAGAACATTGGAAATGAAGAAACTCACAACTTGTATTAATTATCATTATAATACACATCAAATGTTCTGTAACAATTAAATTATTGTTAACTGTAATAACACTAGAGTAATTATTATTTAAAATAAAAAAAAAAACAGAAGTTCGTTTTAACATATTACACGTCGTAAGTATAGAATTGTGAGCAGCCTAATTTTTTTTTTTTTTAATATTTAGTTATTGCTATTTACTGCCTGTTAAATCGCCGTGTTACAGGCATGTAGAGAAACTACCCATTGGTAGCACTCTATCTAATGACATTTTACATTAGGTGGTCTCGTGGCCATCTTCTTTTCAGGCGCCTCGGAGAATTGTCAGGAATGGAAGAGGATCCAAGGTTAGAAACTAAGGGGTTTGAGTGGTTGGGGAGTTTATAACGGTTAAGGTCTTTATGTATGATTTTATTTGTGACAAAGTAAGGAGCATTGAGGATTTTACGAAGGATTTTGGATTGTAAGGATTGAATTCGAGAGGAATTCGAAGGTTTAGAGGAGCACCAAAGCTCAACTCCGTATGTCCAGATTGGCCTTATTACAGTCATGTAGATCAGTCTTTTGTAATGGATTGGAAGTTTAGACCGTTTGTCTAGTAAGTGCTGTAATAGTCGGAAGCCAGTAGGTTTACGACGAAGGGTAAAGGTGATTTGATGGGATTTGTTGGAATTTATCTTAATGCTCCAAATACGACATTCTTCGAGGGCTGTGATATGGGATTGGAGATTTTGGGATGCAATTAATGGGTTATTATTAACTGCGAGCACACATGTGGCATCGGTATACGTGTTGAGGATAGTATTAGGATTGGTTGGAATGTCAGCTGTATAGACGGTGTAGAGGATGGGACCTAGGGTACTACCTTGAGGAAAGCCTAATTTAAAGTCAATATTATATCTTAAATGTAGAGAAGCTCCTAGCAAATTTTCAGGGAAATTTGTGTTGTAACGTTGTAATCTTAACGAGATAATAAAATCTCTAACAGATTCGTCACATCATCTTTCATCCACCTCACTAGTTCCTAGTTTCATCTCCTAGTTTTTGTTTTTTTTCATTACTTTATTATTATTTTTTATCTACTACTTTATTACAGTCCAAAATCATCCAAAACAAAAACACTAAATGAGCAGCAAACCTATCAATACGATGACAGACAAAACAGTACGCTCAGCTGGGATGTTGTGTGACGTCATTCTTCATTTAAGAGACGTATTAGTGAACTCTCAACCATTTTAAATGTTTTCACATGCTAAAACAAGGAAATATTTCTCCATTTAACATTTTAACATGTTAAAAGATGATGAATACTGTATTATTTCTTATTGGTTGATTTTAAATGATCAACCTTCGTCATCCACACAAAAGATAACCTCATCTACTTCAAAATTCGATGTTTTCATTTAAAGACATAAAACATGAAAAACAATTTTTTTATTAAGTTAATAACTTTTTTTCCACTTCTAGGGTGGGGGGGGGGGTACCACTCTCTAGGTACACCCATGTTTTGAACAACGTTATAATTCATCTATCTATGTGGGATTCATCTTTTATTTTATTCTTGTATAGTTTTTTTTTTGTAATTGTGGGTTTAATGAGGTTCTAAAAATATTTTCCTTAATCAAATTTCGAGTGTAAATACCATCTTATCAGTTTTGAAGTTCATAAAATGATTCGCACAACTCACTCCAAAAAAAAAAAAAAATATTAATTTTAAAGTTAAAAGAGAGAGAAAATATTAAAAGCAGACTGTCCAAGCCATAAGAGGGGGTTCAAAGATTCCCAGAGTCGAGAATTAATTAAGTTAGAGAAGTTAGAAATTAATAACGAATCGGCAAGATTACAAATGAGTTAATTTCGCGAGATAATTCCGAAGTATTCCCAAGCTGAATATTCAATGTGTTCTTCACCAAACTGAGGATGGGAGGAGAAGGAGGGGGGCGCCAGAAGAGAGAAAGATAGAGGGGGGGCGAGGAGAGAAAGATGGGGGCCCCTTTCTCCTGTAGTAACTTTATCACCACGGCCACTTGGATAATTTAAGCCCCAAATGCCATTATAATTCTCTAAAGTCCCCGTGCGACAAATTGGCCAGGATTTTATTTCCATTTCGAGGATTGTATAAATAAATTTTATGAAGAGTATAATCCTTGAGTATAATTTATTCAATCTGCCCTTTAATCGATATGACCATTAAAATAAATTATAAATTGTTATAAAAGTAAAATGAAGTCACAACCCCAAGGACCTTTTTCTTTATCCACAATTAACTAAGTGAGTTGGTTATGGTTAATATATCCAATTATGATTAGTATATTATTGGGCTCGTGTTGAATTTATTGCTTTTTTATGACTTTCAGAAAATAACAAATCAAAAGATAAGAGAAATAGAAAATTATGAAAAACAAATTCTATTTTCGTGTTGGTATAAAAGTTATATTGTGCATTTCAGGTTGGTATGGTTAGATATGAAAAATCTATGTTCAAAACTATTCTTTATTTTTTAAATCACCTATTAGGTATTCGTGATATAGGCTCATAAAGAAAATGAGATTTCAAGACTCAACTTTTGATAGCAGTATTCCCAACATGCGGTACCTACACTTTTTCATGATAGATTTTTATATTTATTTAATTTAATTTTTTTATCAACTTATTTATTAGTTGTATTATTTGTTCGTAAATATAAAAAAGTTGTTTTAAAAACGCACACTAAGTCTGATAAATTGATTTCAATATTTCACTTTCGTATTTTTTTTTTTGGCAGGAAAATTTATCATAAAAGAATAATACAACTTACTTTTTTACTAATGTAATTAAAATTGCCAACATTACTAAACGATAACAGCCCCCATATTTCGGAATTGTTTGATTACTATAAGAACATACATATGTACAACTATATATATATATATATATATATATATAGTTTGATTTATTTGCATCTTTGTTAAATAAATCAATGGTACTTATTTTCATCGTAAATTTTTTTAAATTTATTTATATGTAAGGAATGTTTCCAAAATTACATCACCATCACTGCAGATTGCCTAATATAATATTTTTTAAAAAAAATAGAAAAATAAAAATGAGACAAATTTTTGTTCTTCGGGTTCATTGATCTAAAGTTTTTTTGTTTGTTTTTTTTAAGCAAAAGAAAAATACCTCAACGGGTGGTGTATATGTATTATAAAGTGTATTAAATCTAATTGGTATTATTATTTTTTTTTCTTTCAACTAAAAGTAACACTATAAAAGTTATTTTTCCCCTTCATATACCAGAAACTGAAGGGATAAATAATTTTTAAGTAAAATCTTTTGAGAAGGAGGAGGAAAAAGTAGCACAATTTAAAAGTAGGATTAGAAGAGTGAAATCATTGAATCAGTACATATTACAAAAAAATTGACAAAGCAATCAATTATAAAACTGATACAAAAACTTTAGGCACACATTATATGGATATTATAAATAAATTAACGTTTTAGTTTTTATGTGGTTTTATATAATATAGAATTAATTTAGTCATTTTTGTTTGTTATTGTATAAAAAAAAGAGTTTATAATTATAAAAGAAAATAGTTTTTATAAAAAAAAAAAAAAAAAATTGTTAATTTTAATTTATTGTTCATCTTTGTGGTAATAGAGGTAGGAGAAAGTGTTTTATAGTCTATATGGTTGTTATCATAATGGAAGATAACCTTCAAGAAGGTAATTATTATCCAAACTGTTTAAATATTAACAGTTAAATAGTTTTTATTTATTAAATAATTATATGTTGTTTATAGGTTATATTTATCAGGTAAATAGTTGTGAAGGATATATATATATGATATTTTAGTGTTGTTGTAAGCGCATGTTATGGGTTTTGTTGAATTTGGTTTTATAGCAACCTCAAGATGGGGAATTTTCTCGAAACGTTGTTGCTGATTATATGAAATAAATTATTTTATTTGAAAAAGGAAGAATTTTTTCATAAGCCAAATCCAGTTTAGTTAGTATTATTAATTTTTTTTCTTTTAACTAAAAATAACACTATAAAAGTTATTTTTCCCCTTCATATACCAGAAACTGAAGGGATAAATAATTTTTAAGTAAATTCTTTTGAGGAGAAGGAAGAGGAAAAAGTAACAGAATTTAAAAGTAGGATTAGAAGAGTGAACCAACGCCATTACACTTTGTCCCGCTGGCCATACTGGGGAACTACTGGACTAAGTTAAACGACTTGCATTAAACTCCAAAGCACACAGTAATGAAGACATTATTAAGAAAATGCCCTGCGACAACTATCAAAGCTCTACTTGCATAGCGGCTAAGTACGGGCAGTTAAAGGGAGTGGACACCATATCCAGTCCCATCAAAACCAAACTGAGCTTTAATTAAAAATAATTAGATAAATACCATTACTTCATAATTATATATGGCTCAGATAGTTTTATAATATAGCGAAATAATTTAATTATTAATGAAGGAATAAGAATATAAAAAGAAAACAATAAAAAATAATAAATCTTATTTATAAATGGATAGGGGTCCAATACTTCGTAAGTACCGTTACTAGACCAATGTGCAAGGAGGTGATTTGGCAAGATTTTTCGGACCCACAGGTTCGACTCACGGCAATAGTAAAAGAATAGATGATTATCCGGGACCTAGTAACATAGTACCTTACCTCAGAGCAACCTAGAGAGTAAGAATATAGGTTGTAATAACTGCCTGCTAATTGTTAACCTAGCATACCTTCATCTATAACACTTATAATAATGCATATAATATAATAATATAATATTATATTCTTAAACGCTTATGTGAAAATATATACATAGGTAAATCATTACAACATCGAAAAACACATTTATAAAACAAGATAAAAACCCCATTTATACAATAAGAAATCACACGCCCCTAAGTAACGGCAAAATAAACAAATATCATCCATGAAGTCAGTTTTGATGATGCAAAGACATAAAAAAATGAAATCAAAGGAAGAAGATTACCATATTAGAAGAAGATAGTAAAAGAGAACTATTTATTGTTAACCATAGTTTCGCAATGAACTCTATCTTTACAAATACTGTTCTGATTTAATCGATACTTCTTTTGGTTTATAGAACTTTTCGAATGGATATATGAAAATATGCAGACGACTAATACAAACTTTTTTTTTAAAAATAAATTATGGCTTATACAAACTTAATTTTTATTAAATAAAATTTTATTTTATTTTTCCATCTTTATCTGGAAGATCAAAAAAAAAAAGCAAAAAAGTCGTTAAACCCGTTAAAAATTATCAAAATGCTTTTTCTTGAAAACGCGAAGCTCTAAAATGAATAGATATGTTAAAAATTGCATTTTAATACAATACTCTCTTTGCCTTGGTGATGAGAAAAGTAAAGACAGTATAAATAAAGATTGTAAATGTAGCAAATTAAAAAATGTCTCACCATTCTTTTCAGATGAAAAAATTGTGAAAAAACGTAGATTTTGAAAGAAAAACTAGTAATTGAATAAGTAGGTAAAATAACATAATTAGGGAAATAAAATAGAAATGAAGTTCTATAATACAAAGAAGTATGAATATATTAGTTATTAAAAATTCAAAAATTGAATATGGAAAGAAAAAGAGAATAGAGAGAAAGAAAATATATGTAACCATAATAATTGTTTAAGAGGTAAAATATAAGTAAAGGTTAACAAAAGAGATGAATAGAAGAAAAAAAATTATTTCGAAAACAAAAATAATTAAATAATTTTAATAAATAAATCTGGACATACGGAGTTGAGCTTTGGGGCTCCACTAAACCAATCCCTACAGTCCAAAATCCTTCGTAAAATCTTTAATGCTCCTTACTTTGTCACAAATCAAGTCATCCATCAGGGCCTCAATATTCCATATGTTGCCGATTTGGCCAGAACCAGATACCGTTCCTTCCATAATAAACTTCTCAACCACCCAAATCCACTTGTTTCTAACCTGGCTTCTCCTTCATAACCTTATAATCCTCCTAAGCGTCTGAAAAGAAGATGGCCTCGAGATCTTCTTCTCTAGAAATGTTATTACAGTTCTATCAGTGGGTAGATTCTCCACATGTTTCTATCATGTTACTATGTCACTTACAGCAAATTTACTTGTTGTATGTATGTGTATACAGTTGTAAATATCAATAAATAAATTATTAAAAAAAAATAAATAAATAATTGTACCTACTTATTCAATTGCCTATGTATACATTTTATTTTCCACTTCTCTCATCACTTCATTTTATTAATTCTATTCTTTAAAATTATTCACTTTACATCATTCTGTTTATATTTTCTGTATTCATCGGTTGTTATCTTGTTCTGTTCTTAGCCCTGATGAAGGCTAGAAACTCTAGTCAAAACGTTGGCAGAATTGAATAAGTTGCTCAGCTATTTGTGCTTCATTTTTACCGCACCTCCAACCATCTTCTCATACAAAATAGATTTTATTTATCAAAACCTCCTTCATTTCGTCATTTTAAGCGCTCATATGTACCAGTTTTTCTTTCAAAATCTATTTTTTTTCCTCTCAATTTTTTCATCTGAAAAGAACTGCGACAATTTTTTATTTTGCTACGTTTATAATCTTTATTTCTACTGTTTTTACTTTTCTCATCACCAAGGTAAAGAGAGTATTGTATTTTCGAAATGCAGTTTTTGACATATCTATTCGTTTTAGAGCTTCACATTTTCAAGAAAAAAAATTTTGGCAATTTGTAACAACTTTGTTATTTCTTTTGCACCCTGAACACTTGTCGACTGAGAATTAACCAAAACGCTTTTTATGAAACTTGCTTAAAGTATATAATTTAATTCCCTTATCTTTTCATGTATTACAAAAATCTTGAATAAAAAGCTAGGAAAAATAAAATAAAATGTTATTTAATAATAATTAAGTTTGTCCACACCCCCAACCATCTTCTCCTCATATAAATTATCCACGATCCACTATCTCTCATAATTATAAACTCTATTTTGTTTTCAACATAAAATTTAAAAATATTTATTATGAATATATATTTGTATAATATTATATATAATATTATATATAATATATAATATATATGAATATATAAATATACCATCGATTACCTAGCCTGAACTTACGACTTAGCATTAATTTACAAGACTCATCATTCAGAAGCTGACTTGGCCAAGTGGCCGTAAATATAAAGACCACCAAGTCAGTGGCACAACTTAGTGCTTTAATATCCCGCTTTGCATAGAGATATATTTACGATCATAGTGAATAAAATATATTAATATAATATTCTAATTATTCCATTACTATATAATTTGATAATTTATGATATAATAAAAGGGCATTTAATTGCAGCTAGCATGAACCCTGAGGCCTTAGATTTTAGAGGCTATTATTTTTTAACGACTCAATTAAATATTAAAGGAAGGCACAATTTGAGAGGATTAATCTCTAAGAAATAAATATCAAGCCATAATCAACCATTAGGCAAGTAATGTTATTTATAATTAACTACAATACATTATATTTCCCAATATATGAACGAAGTACCTCTAATCGTTTCTACCGCCCCAACAGTTCAAGAGCCCAAGAGGAGAAAAAAGTCAGTAATCTCACCACAATTTTTTATTACTTTAATGAAAACTATGTATAATTAATAGTCAAAACTGATTAGTCTGCCAAGTATAAGTAAGAGGAATAAAAAATGGTTGTTTCAAAGCGATAAAAAAAATTAATATTTCATTCAGAGCTCCATATCTTAAAAAGTAGAAACAACACAAGAAAGCCTAAGAGAACTTCATTTAAAGAAGAGTAAATTTGCTAAAATATGAGCCCTAATAGAGCTATTTACGTTCAATAGTTCTCGAGATATAGCTTTTTAAAAAGCAACATTTTATAAAAATGTTGTATGGAAGTACTGAAAGATCAGTAGTTAAAGAATTTGTTTTGAGAAATCTATATCTCGGGAATTATGTGACGTACAGATGTCTATTAGCACTCAAATTAAAGCTAGTTTAATATACTATAATCTAATTTATGACCTTTATCTTCGTAGGAGTAGTAGTTTTCATGATATTTGCTAAAATGAATTGATTTAAGTTGTTCCGACAAATTTTCATCTGCCAAACCAAAATAACCTAAGAGAATCTGTAGAGTCATTTAATGTAGAGTAAATTTACTAAAATATATAATAACTATAATAATAGAGCTATTTACGTTCAATATTTCTCCAGATATAGCTTTTTAAAAAACAAAATTTCATAAAAAATGTACTGAAAGATTAGTAGTTAGTGAATTTATTTTGAAAAATCCATATCTCAAAAACCATTTGACGTACAGATGTCCATTAGCACTCGAATTAAAGATATTTTAATGAGCTATAAAGATGTTATCTTCGTAGGAGTAATAGTTTTCATGAAATTTACTAATATAAATTGATTTATAGTTGATCGGACAAATTTTTATTTGCCTAATTTATATTCATATGTGAATATCATAAAAATTACTACCCCTACGAAGATAAGTGTGATAAACTACATTATAGTAAGTTAAATTTCCTTTATTTTGGGTGTTGGCAGACATAGGTGCGTCTTATGGATCTAGAGATATATTTTTTCAAAAATCCAGCATTTTATACGAACAACTAGAAATTAACATTTTGTGAGTTCATTTTGTCAAATATCATAAAAATTACTAGTCCTACATAGATAAACATTATTAACTATTTTATAGTAAATTTAACTGGCTTTGAAATTAAGACTTTATCTATGGGGATATTGGTAAATAAACTTTCAACGTCAAAAGAAGTAAGAATGTAGTGGTCTGGAATGGTGAGGTCTAATAATTGATTGCGGAGGTGAAAAGAGTTGTGAATGTCATATGTATTGTCATGGCTAAGAGCTTGTAAAGACGGCAGTAGGTATTTACTAAGTTTAACGGTGGGGGAATTGATATAAGAAGTGATCGGACTGAATTATAAGAGATGAGGTTTCTGTATATGGGATAATTAATAAATTTAGAATTTAAGAGATCTTTAAGATGTTTGTTAAAGGTTGTTTTTAAAGAAGGTGTAGGGTCACGGGACGTAGTGGTGTATGTGGAATGATCGGAGAGGAGTTGTGACATTTTTTCATTATAGTCGCAGCGGTTCATAATGAGTCTTGTTTCCTTTGTCGGCTTTGGTGATAATAATGTCATCATGCGAAAGGTTTCTTTCTAACCAACTAAACGTTGGTTAACAATTGATAGTTTTCTTTTTACTATTTTGGTACCTTTATTGACAGCCACCCAGACTATTTTAATGATAATTTTCGTTTTCAGCATGTAAAACAACAATTATATCAGTTATTTTTTAGCGAAAAAAATGTTATTTACTTTTCAATCTAATTCGTGATAACTAACGCCTGTTGAATAGATTCGATACTTAGGACTCCATCTTGACAAGAGACTTACTTGGAATCCACACACAAGACTCAAACGACAAGAAACTGCTCGTAGATTCCGATTGCTACAACACTTACTTGACAAACGCTCTAAGCTTCCCATTCACTGCAAAAAACTAGTATACACTACGATAATCAGACCAATTTGGACATATGGAATTGAGCTCTGGGGCTCCACCAAACATCAAATTCTTCCCGCATCCAATCGTTACAATCCAAAATCCTACGTAAAATCCTTGATGGTCCTTATTACGTCACAAATAAACTCATCCAAAAAGACCTTAACATCCCATTCGTTGCAGATTTGACCCAAAACAGATATGCGTCTTTTTATTCCAAACTCCTTAGCCATCCTAACCCATTAATTCTTAATCTTTCATCCTTAACAATCCCTGATAATCCTCCGAGGCGTCTGAAAAGAAGATGGCCACGGGACCTTATAATTTAAATTAATGTTTGAAGTACCACCAATGGGTGGTTCCTTCCCAAGATTTACAAGTGTATATGAAACATACAACATATTTACCAATTGTATTATTTTGTACAGTTGTAAATTACATTAAATAAATCGTTATCCTTAGATATATTAAACCTATATATCCTGTATAGAAGAACTAGAGATGTGGTAGAGAGTATATTGTGTGATCCCCTGGGACTCTGGGGACCTCGTACATAACAGATTCCTTCAAAGGGGAAATTGCCTATACGCATTCTTTGTTGACTTCGCTCCTGCTATCGATTCTATCCAACTAGGCAAAACTCTTTTAACGTCATAACTCAGTTAAAAGTTTTTTATTTTATTTTTTTATTCATTTTTGAAAAGATTTATAATATGCACAATACATCATGTCGAGGAAATTGGACGAGATACGTTTGAAAATTCTCTTTAACTAGAGCAGGTCTATTCGACATCCACTCACAATATATCTTGTACACGATAGGAATTCGTGGACTCGAACCTGTGCAGATTGAGCGGTGTCTTCAAAAATAGGGCAGGGATACCATAAACTGCATGAAAACAAGATGCTGATGTATATCTATGCATACTGAGAAACACTTCTAATTTCATTGTATCTAATGTGAAATATAAATAAATAAAATAATTATACGATAACAATAACTGACGTTAATTGATATAATAGGGGTATTCATGATGTTGTGTTAAATATTAAATGTTTTACCATGTTAAATGTTATAACTATAAGATTGTGAGCAGCCCTATTTAAAGTCATGTTAAACGTTAAATGCATAAGAGCCCCTAGCGGATTTTTTCAGCAACTTGTTGTATAAGCCTTTATGTTTATAACCTTCCTTCCAGACCTTCATGTTATTGTTTACTTCAGTTTTGATTTAAGTAATTAATTACAACATGCCTAGAGCGAGTGAAAAATGGCATTTGTGTGAAAGTTTAGCTTATGAAATGAAATGAAAAAATAACTTTATTCTGGGACATATGTCCCCTAAGAATAATTACATGGTTCATATAGTGAGATTTTTATCTGGCGAGCGTTTACAAATTTTCAGATAGTAGAATGAAATTACATTGTTTTTTTTTCTCAAATGTATCATTAAAAGTATCCATTCTGGTTTAATAACAGAGATATGAATACCACAAACACACGAAAAACTGAGCTGTCACAACAACAAAAATGGTGGCGATCTCAACTGGTCTATTGTGTGACGTCATTCTGCATTTAACAGACCAAGTAACAGACTCTCAGCCATGTTAAATGTTATTTCGTTTTACCACGGTAAAAGAAGGCAATTTTTTTCGATTTAACATGAGTTTTTCCATTTAACACGCTTTAACATGTTAAACCAAAGATCATGAATACCCCTAATAAATAAAACTTGTTATATATCCTACAAATATGTTTTAATCCGGTGTCTAACAAATGCATTTAGCAAATCCTGCAGTCCGTCAGTATGTATTTAACAGTTAGTCGCATGTTACACTGTCTACACGATGGTATGATTCCTGACAGTAAGTATTCTAGGGTTAGTCGAGAGTGTGCAATTCGTATTCCGGTACTGACAGCTAGTACAAGAGCCGGGGTGAAACAAAGGCAGTCATTTCAACCCAATTTTTGGTTACTTGATACTGTTTGAACAATGATCCTTACATTGTATCCCAAACCCTCCAATCCCTTGAAGAATGGTGCCAAAACTGGAGGATTAAAATTAATTCCAATAAATCCCACCAAATCACATTTACCCTTCGACGTAAACCCATGACATCTTACCCTACAGTATCCTTTAATAACACCCCTCTTTTCTGTTGAACAGATCCGTTACTTAGGACTACATCTGGACAAACGACTGACGAGGATTCTGTATCCAAGACTGAAAAGACAGGAAACTGCTCGTCGAATTCGACTATTACAATATTTACTAGACAAACGGTCTAAACTGCCAATTCAATACAAAAGACTGATCTATATGACTGTTATAAGGGCAATCCACTAAACCATCAAAATCCTTCGTAAAATCATTTATGCTCCTTACTTTGTCATAAATCAAGTCGTCCATCAGGACCTCAATGTTCCATATTTTGCCGATTGGGCCAGAACCAGATACCATTCCTTCCATGATAAACTTCTCAACCACCCAAATCCACTTGTTTCTAACCTGGCTTCTCCTTCACTACCTAATAATCCTCCTAGGCGTCAGAAAAGAAGATGGCCTCGAGATCTTCTCTAGAAATGTTATTGGAGTTCTATCAGTGGGTAGATTCTTCACATGTTTGTATCATGTCACTATGTCACATTCAGCAAATTTACTTGTTGTATATATTTGTATGCAGTTATAAATATAAAAAAAATAAATCAATTCACATCTCATACACCCCCTTGATGTATTGATGACCATTGTCCCTCCCCTCCCCCCCCCACGGTGATCAAGGAGATGCCATTAGCTCGGGATGCAAATTGAACAGTGGGACTGAGGAGAGAGGAGTTGGCCAACCGCCGGTCCCTCTGTAATCATCAAGTTAAGGAGATCAGGGGGCAACTTCGGCCAGCGGCAAGTTTGTGGCTTTGCGTCCAGGCCCCGCTTCCAAGCCCCATTCGCCTCTCCTCTTTTTAGCAAGCGCTATGAAAGCTTTGGTGCACGGATCAAAGGGAACAAGAAGCGCTCATTATAAAACTCACAGTTATTCTATTTGTTTGATTTTGTTTAGAGCCGTAAAATATCACTGGTAATCTTTTCTTTTTTTTAATCAAACTTTGATTAATTTAATGATTGGAGAAGTTTGTCGGGGGGCGCGGTCAGCAAAGAACAACATAAATAAACAATTTATTTTATAGAACAAATGAGATAACAACCACGTTTAGAGAAACATAATATTGAAAAGGAATAGTATACAAACAAATTTCGAATTATACAAAATACTGAATTGAATCATAAATGATAAAAAATTGATAACTGGTAATTGAATAGTAAAAATCAAATTGATTGATTATCAGGAAATTAGATGGTAGTAGATTTAAAACAGTGAAAAATGAAATATAATATCATGTAGGTAAGAAGATATGTATAATATAAGATATGCAATTAGTGTCTAGAAAACTGAAAAAATAAATAAATTGAATCTTCAAATTGAACAATATGGCCGACAATGAAAAATAGTGAGTGGCTTATATCTGAATTACAGTATGAATATTAACTTATATACCTATACATAAAAATATAAATATATATTTAATATACATATTCATATACACACACAATAGGAAAAAAGGTAGAATATGGAGAATGGAAAAAGAATAATGTAAGAAATATGAGAACGAGAAAGGAGATTCACTTTATGGCGTAAAAGGTAGGCCTAAAACTGATTGATTTTTTGGTTTTTAGAAAGGCTCGCCAGAGTGGGCTACGGACAGACAAAGGATTCGCTAGAAACGTAACTGTCAAGAAAGACCGTTATGACACAACAGTTGATATGAAATACCAATGATAAAAAAGTCAAGTTACAGTTTAAAAGAAAAACATAAA
Source organism: Halyomorpha halys (assembly GCF_000696795.3). Taxonomy (NCBI): domain Eukaryota; kingdom Metazoa; phylum Arthropoda; class Insecta; order Hemiptera; family Pentatomidae; genus Halyomorpha; species Halyomorpha halys. Next base: position 356,317 of record NW_027115081.1, read on the forward strand.
ACCAGTGATATGTAAAAATACGGAGCCCAAAGGTCAAAAAATTAAGAATACAAATTTTATAAAAAATAAAAAATATTACTTAAATATTATAAAATTAAATAATGATAAATAAATAACATAATTTTTTTTTTTTTTTATCATTTATGATTCAATACAATATTTTGTATAATTCCAAATTTGTTTGTATACTATTCCTTTTTAATTTTATGTTTCTCTAAATGTTGTTGTTATCTCTTTTGCTCTATAGCCCTGATGAAGACCTGGAACTCAGGTCGAAACGTCGTCATAAAATAAATAAATAAAGACCATATTTATATAACTGACCGCACCCCCCCCCCGACAAACTTCTCCAATCATTAATCTACGGCCAACTATCTACACCTCATTTTATTTATTTATAGATATTACAATCTGTCACAACGTTGTTGGGTAATGGGTAATAATGATAACTGATCACATTTTTACTAAAATTTTAAAAAATAAATAATTAAAGGAAAAAATAAATAAAATCTCTCTAAATATA
>NW_027115081.1:357432-358598 GCF_000696795.3 Halyomorpha halys
TGTACATTAAAAATAAATAAATAAGATAAAATAATGATAATAATAAAAATAATGACCAGTCGTAAATACGCTCTTATATACAATATTTTCACTAAAGACGTGAGGATCCCGGCTGAGCTCACTCTATCCCCCCGTATGAGAGGTAGAGCAAAGGGTGATCATGTAATAAATATTTTATTAATTTTATCTTACATTTGTTTTATTTATTCTTAAAATATATTTTTTTCCGTTCGATGTTATATTTGTGATAGTAAACCTTTTGATTTCAAAGACTGAAACATTAATTTTATTATTGTATCACCGTCTTTAAGAGTTTTTGAAATAAAACAACGTATGAATTCCTTAAAATCAAATTTCAAACTGTGATTGTTCTATATAAAATTGTTAGGAATCCCCAAATAAATGTATATAAGAAATAGAGAGATATAAGAAAATAAAATAAAATGGTATACATATACATTTTATTCTGGTTTTCCTTTGTATAGCTTATTGTATGTTGTGGAAAAATCTTTTGAACTACAAACATCAATTAATCTGTTCGCAAAATATAAGAGAAAAGGCAAATAAAGTGTCGGAATATTGTCACAGCTGTTTTCTTTTAGTCAACATACTGATTAGTCAAAACAGCTTTTGAATCAAGAAAAACATTCCTCCCTTAACGAGAATAAAACTTTAGACATTTTTTCTCTACTTTCCTTCTTTTTGTTTTACTTAATTGTAAATATATAATTATGTTCCAACTCACTATGTTTAAGTTTTTACTAATTAGCAAGGGGCAGTCTTAATTTAAAAGTCATTAAATGGAATATACATATATAAATTAAATCTGTACCGATAGAAACCATAAAGGGTTAGGAGTACTTTGTAAGAAAATATAGTTACTAGAGCAACGGTTGTGCGAGGAGGACACCAGATTTACCTAATTAGAGATACCTACTTCATGAGGCTGGGTAGACCACTGAACTGCCGCGCTCTCTGGTGTATTTCACAATAATCTACATTTTAATACAATAATTAAAATAATTAATTGGATTCGCCCTATATATTTAAATATTTTATAATTTTCTGTATGACTTTAACTCCTCTTAATACACATTTATTAGATATATTAAATATATAATCCGGATTATGGGAGTTATTAACATAGTGCCTAACCACTGAGCTAT
>NW_027115081.1:359575-372479 GCF_000696795.3 Halyomorpha halys
GAACGGTATCTGGTTCTGGCCAAATCGGCAACATATGGAATATTGAGGTCCTGATGGATGACTTGATTTGTGACAAAGTAAGGAGCATTAAGGATTGGATTCGAGAGGAATTTGATGGTTTAGTTGAGCCCCAAAGCTCAACTCCGTGTGTCCAGATAGGCCTTATAATAGTCATGTAGATCAGTATTTTGTAATTAGTTGGAAGTTTAGACTGTTTTTTATTGTTTGTTGTAATAGTCGGAATCGACGAGCAGTTTCCTGTCTTTTCAATCTTATATAAAGATTCCATAACAGTCTTTTGTCCATATGTAGTCCTAAGTAACGGATCTCGATGATTTAGTGGAGCCCCAAAGCTCAACCCCGTATGTCAAGATAAAAATATAATTAAGTGTAGTTTTCTTTGGGGCTCCACTAAACCTTCAAAATTCAAAACCTCCACTCAAATTCAATCCTTACTATCCAAAATCCTTCGTAAAATCCTCAATGCTCCTTACTTTGTCACAAATAAAACCATCCATAAAGACCTTAATGTTCCCTATGTAACCGATCTAGCCCGAACCAGATATCACTCCTTCCATTATAAACTTCCTAACCGCTCAAACCCCTAGTTTCTAATCTTGCATCCTCTTCTATTCCTGACAATCCTCCGAGGCGTCAAGAAGATGACCACGAGACTAGCTAATGTTAGAGTGCTACCAATGGGTAGTTTCTCTACACGCCTGTAACACTCCAATTTAACTTTAAAATTTAAAAAAAAGTGTAGTTAAGTGTGGTGTGTAGGATTATCAAAATTGTAATATCTCAATTTTTTTTTTACTGACGTTTTATGACTTATGTTTTACTGTATAAATCTTAACCTTAAAGCTGAGATTAAATGCATATTTCAAAACAACTAATTTTTGAGCTGTTACACTGTGTCATTGATTGTAGAGAGGAAACGAATATATTTTTTCTCTTTTTCCCTAAAAGATAAATAAATTATGTATGATCCGGAGGTGGAAACTGTAAGATACTTTTTCCACTTTGCCATTTGGAAGACGAAGCCGTTATCACCTGGGGCTAAGTGGCAAAGCAGGCACTAAGTAGGGTTACTAAGCCTGACAGATTATGTAGATGCCTAATGCTTGGGGAACTTTGTCACCACGGGTATCTGTCTCCCTCTAGGGCTTACCGATCCACCTCTCTCTTATATTCTGCAGATAAGAAAGCTCTCATCAAAGCGGTATTAATGATGCATTACTCCCCTCCCCTCTTAGGGTATTAACACTAAACACAAAGTATACATTAGAATTATGTTGTCTTTTTATTTATTTGAACATATAAAATCATCCACAAAGACCTTAATGTTCCATTATAACCGATCTAGCCCGAACCAGATATCAATCCTTCCATTACAAACTTCCTAAACACTCAAAATCTTGCTTCCTCTTTTATTCCGGACACTCCTCCGAGGCGTCTGAAAAGAAGATGGCCTCGAGACCTTATATTGTAAAAATGTTTTTAGAGTGCTACCATTGGGTAGTTTCTCTACATGCTTGAACCATACCAGTATGATTTTCTCAAATTTATTCGATGTATTTATATACAGTTGTAAATATCAATAAATAAATTTTTAAAAAACAAAACATTTGAACATAGAAAACATTCTAATCTGCCATGTCCCCTACAACAAATACATAGATATAATTCAGCTTCATTCATAGAACAAAAGGTTTTATCGGGTGTAGCTCGATATAAGTCTCTTTTTACTTTCACTTACATATATATGGAATACATAGTAAGGGAAAGTATCGAGAAAAAAATTCTGATTCGATATTTCGACAAAAATACATGTTTTGAGGTCAGTGAGTCAAAAAATCCTAGTCGCACAAAATGCTCTGCGTGTATGTACCTGGGATGTGACAGTAACTGTTTCGCTAAAATTATAAGTGACACTATTTAGAATTTTTTTGGATTTTATCCACATATAACAGTGTTGACTCAAGACTATGGTAACAGATAAATGAATCTTCCTCAGATGGATTCATATCTGAGTCTAAGCGATTAGTACAAAAGGATCTAACACATTGAGCTATCTCACTCCCTCACAGATTAATTATTATTGCTAATTAATGTATAATTGATATTTATTATTTAAAAAGTTCTACTTATTTTTTATGCATACTATCAAATAAATAAATGTATCATTAATTCAAAATTCGTTATTTTATCTATTTTTAAAATTTTTAATTATTTGACTAGCAAAGGCTGCAACTGCTTATAGGCTAAACCCAAATAATTTTGAAATTGTTTCTAAAGATATAACTTATGATTTTTTTTTAAATTTATTTATTGATATTTACAACTGTACATAAATAAATCAAATATATTTGAGGAAATCATAATGGTATGGTACAAGCATAAAGAGAAACTACCCAATGGTAGAACTCTAAAAACATTTTTATATAATATATGGAACAATATATGGTCTCGAGGCCTTCTTATTTTCAGACGCCTCGGAGGATTGTCAGGAATAAAAGAGGAAGCAAGAATAAAAACTAATGGGTTTGAGTGGTTAGGGAGTTTGTAATAGAAGGACTGATTAACTTATGATTTAAATTATGTAATAAACATGATTAAATAAATAAAGATAAGAATACAATAAAACAAAAGGTGCATATAATCAATATATGTTAACTAGGTTTACACGCAATTTAATGGAATCCAAGTCACTAATTGCAGAATTTTAAGCAACTATTTGTTCAATAAAAAAAATTTATTCAGATTCATAAAAGTAAGAAAGTATCAACTAAAACCCAATCAAAGATTTCTTTTTTAGATCGTAGGAAGCTAGTCTGGGTGGCGGTCAATAAAGGAATCAAAATAGTAAAAGAAAACTGTTTATTGTAAACCAACGTTTTGTACCACATTGCAGGGCTTCGTCAGGGCTGACAAAATGAAACAAAGAGGGCAACTGAACCGACAAAGTTGCTCTTCTTACGGTCACCTATCTTCTGAATTTCTTTCATACTACATTGATATATATTGTCCATGTGATTTTTAATTGTTTAATGGGTCCAATTTTTGATAAATAAAAATAATAATATTAATATATACATGATCTGAACATCACGGCTTTGATTAAACAGCTTAGAAAAAAATGTTTTTTTTTAAAGTTCAATTTTACGTATTCCATAGTGGTTACTTTATGACAGCCTTAGTTACTGCGGTAGTCTCTAGATTAGCGTTTCCAAAAGTGGGTGACAAGCGTTTACAAAGGGTGCCACATGCGAATGTTACTTTCTCAAAATATATATTTTTTTAAATAATTTATTTATTGTTATTTACAACTGTATACACATATATACAACAAGTAAATTTGCTGTAGTAGTGACATGATAAAAACATGTGGAGAATCTACCCACTGATAGAACTCCAATAACATTTCTACATTAGAAGGTCTTGAGGCCATCTTCTTTTCAGACGCCTAGGAGGATTATTAGGTAATGAAGGGGAAGCCAGGTTAGAAAGAAGTGGATTTGGGTGGTTGAGAAGTTTATTATGGTAGGAAAGGTATCTGGTTCTGGCCAAATCGGCAACATACTTAAAATATAAAAAAAAATATATTTTAATTAAAGTTTGCAGTGCATGGTATCATTTATTTTACATTGTTATTTTTGTTTTTGTTTTTTTTTGTGTTTTCCTATCAAGTCAAAGTGCTCAATTGTGGTGACAATTTTTATTTCTACAAGGATGGCACGAATTTTTTTCTAACTCTAAAAGATTGTTACGGCAAAAAAAGTTTGGAACCCCAATCAGCGGTACCATATTCGGAATACGTCTTATTCAAAAATAAATCAAATACTTTTTTTTTTGACACATTTAACACTATCAAATCAATGTTGGGATATTAATTAAAATTAATTTTTAATTTAGGTTGCATTTGAATTATTTTTATTTATTTTTTTTTATACGTTCCGTATTAACCGGCTCGCCAGCTTGACCAGCGATTCTCCTATACAGACTAGGACGGATAAACGAGGTTCTACAGTAATTGAACTAGAGAAGTGAGCATAAAGGTAGCAGTGAGTGAGAAGGAAAAAAAGAGGGGGCGGGGAGCGGGTTGATAGCTGGCAGCAATCTGCTCTAACTTAATCAAAGCACACTCTTAACTTGGCGGGGGGGACTTCTTACCACTGCCTTTCTTCTCAGTTTTTCTTTTCTTTTTTATTAAACGCTTTCTTCCTTCATTTATACTTTTATTTCTAAGCATTTTTTTTTTTCAACAATTACATTCTCCCTCTCACTCTTTAAACTCCCACCCTCTCCGCCTTTACGGAACATTTTCATGTAGCCGCCAGAGGAGGAAAATGAAAAACGTACAGATTACAACGAAGTAAAAAAAAAAAAACCTCTCGAGTAGTTAAATAACACGAGAATTGGGCATTTACAAGTAATTTAATAACTTATTTTGTAAATAATACCATGTACAATATAACTGATATTAATATATATTATAAAGGGGGGTGACTATTTCTGAACCTAATTAACCTCTGCACTATTGTAATATTAACTTTTCATTTAATTTTGAACTATGTATTGGCTGACTTTGAACTATGTAACTGCTCATCGAACCCGAGTCTTTAACCGGCTCATGTTAAAGGACCACTAGATGGTTTCAGGACGCAGAAAATTTTATTTTTACAATAATTTAGCTTAATTGAAGAAAATCTAATTGAATTTCTCATTTTAAAAAAAACATTTTTTTTATACCTTTCGGAGAATTAATTGTCGGACTCATTTAAGAAAACAATAAAAGATTATATTATAAAACACATTTTTATAGTTGAAATATAATTATTTTTCAATATGGATCGTAATTCAGAAACACTATGCGGATCATAACCCAACAACAATAAAAAATGTCGTGTTTACCCCAAGACCGTCTCACAGGAGATCCACAGTAACAAATTCACACGCGTTTTACTTTTATTTCTTATAGAACAAATTAAAGAAAATACCACTTGTCAATAATCGGTCGATATTAATGTTTTTAATTTTTTTAAAAATAAAAAATAGATCAAAATTTCTGTACGTAGGAAGTTTCTACTTTCTGAAATTCATTATAAACAACTGAGAATCAACGAAAAAAAACGTAAGAAACTTGCAAGAAAAATATTTAAAAAAATATTTTTGTTTGAAACTTCTAGAGAAAAAAACAATGTTTCTCTTTTCTAACATAATACTTAATCTCAATTGGATAAATTCAAGTAAAAAGTATAGTCATATAATTAAAAAAATATAGCAAAACATAAATTATAATTTATCATAAATCAAGATTAAAAGTACATTTCTTTTAATTGATTTAAAATTATTTTTGATAAATTGAAATTACTAATGCATTGAAAAAATGTTGAAAATTAATAACAGTCTGCCATTAAATCACAATAATGGGGCTAAATTTACTGCAATAAAGTAATCCGCAATCTTTTTTTTTTATTTATTTATTGATACCTTAACATCCCATTCGTTGCAGATTTGACCCATAACAGATATGCGTCTTTTTATTCCAAACTCCTTAACCATCCTAACCCATTAATTCTTAATCTTTCATCCTTAACAATCCCTGATAATCCTCCGAGGCGTCTGAAAAGAAGATGGCCATGGGACCTTCTAGTTTAAATTAATGTTTGAAGTACCACCAATGGGTGGTTCCTTCCCAAGATTTTCAAGTGTATATGAAACATACAACATATTTACTTATTGTATTATTTTGTACAGTTGTAAATTGCAATAAATAAATAATCAAAAAAAAAAAAAATTATTGATATTTACAACTGCATAAAAAAAAATACAAGTAAATTTGATCATAATGACATAATGATATGATACAGTATGTAGAGAAACTACCCAGTAGTCGAACTCTAAAAACAGTTTACAATATAAAGTCACGAGGCCATCTTCTTTTCAGGCGCCTCGGAGGATTGCCAGGAATGGAAGAGGAAGCAAGGTTAGAAACTAGTGGGTTTGGGTGGTTAGGGAGTAATCCGCAATCTAGATTTTATTTATTGTTTCGGTTTTTTTCTTAATATATATTTTTCCAAAATGTTCTAGAGAAAGGGCATGCCTCACATACTTGGAGGGCATGCCCCTATCCTATCTACACATACTAGACAGTTCGTTCCACTAACTTAGACACTTGACTAATATTCGGCAGTTGGGCCGGCAGTACGTTTCGATATCTTTATCGGTCGTTAGCGTCAGCGGTAGCAGCCCCCCCCTGGGGGAAGTTGATGGAGGCCACCTTATCATGAAACGACTAATGAGAAACTCCGACGACTATCTGCCCCCTAGATCCGACCCCCCTCAGGTAATTAGCGCGGGATTAGATCCGGATAATTTGTACCGGAAGTCATCCTCCTCCACCCCCCCTTACTCTCCTTCTCAGCCTCATTTAAATTTAATTCCTCCAATATGTGACCTCCCTGCTCCTTAGCTAAGGACCTTTTCAATTTCCGGGCGCCATCATTGGTCCATATTTGCCGGAGTTATCCTATATAATATAACAAATAGAGGAGGCTTAAAAAGAATCTCTTCGGACGCCTCGGAGGATTATCAGAGATTGTTACAGAACTACTGAGTTTTAGTGGGTAATAATTTCTGAATGAAAGGAGCTATATCTATTTCAGGCCAAATTTGCTTGGAAAAGTTTATTTGTTACGTGATAAGGAGAATCAAGGATTTTAGATTATAAGGGTTGGATACGGGAGGAATTTAATGGTTTAGTAGAGTCCCAAAGCTCAACTCCGTATGTCCGAATTCCTCTGGTTATCATAATGTAAAAGAGTTTTTTGTAGTAAATGAGTTTTGAGGTTTTGAGCGTTTGTCAAGTAGGTATAGTAATCGGAATCTACGAGTTAACGAACGCTATAGTATTTAACAGCTACTTTTATAAATAGACAATCATTATAAACTATAGACATTTGGGCAGGCATTGACCACAGAGGAAGAGACCTTTCCCTAGTATTCTATATCAATGTAAAAAGCAAGGGCCGAAACTTAGGCAGATACAAGCTGTCATCTCACAATGGACTTTTATTTTTTAAGTCAGTTTTCACAAGTTCATGACATCCCCAACTCTTATCCCAATTTCTTGGAAGCCTGGCCACCCTGTTTCTAGTCACGCCTTTTCCCCCTCCCAGATATATACTTCTAATTTCATAAGCTCTCTAGGCTCCGCCTAATTTCCTATATTATCTGATTGGTCCATACCCCTTCTCCTATTTCATTATTCTTCCTACCCCCTCTTCTCAAGTGTATATATATATTTTCTAGCACTAGATAGCTAAGAAAGAAACTCAGTAACAGTAAAAGTAACATGTAGTACTTGAAAATATGTAAGAATAAAAAAATAAATAAGAAGTCATTTTAGTCTTCACTGATGTTTATGTTGTTTAAGTTACGAGCAGGACTACATCTCGACAAACGACTGACATGGAATCCTCATATAAGACTAAAAAGACAAGAAGCTGCTCGTAGATTCCGACTATTGGAACATTTACTAGACAAACGGTCTAAATTGCCAATCCATTACAAAAGACTGAACAATAAATAAATTATTAAAAAAAAAAAGTTATGAGCGAATTCTTAATGTTTTAGTCTAGTATGGGGATTCCGACTAATTAATAAATTACAAATACAAAATTAACATTTTTCAAAAAAATGTTTGTTAATACATTTCATAGAACACTCCTGACACTTTCGTTAAATTTCGAATTTTATAACAGAACGGCTTGGATATGGGATCGGTACTAAGTGAAAGTTGTCTTATTACACAGTCCGAGTTTTTTTAAAAGTCCTCATTGTTAGATTAAGTCTTTGTTTCGTTTCACACCAAGTTCTATTTTTGAATTTTCCATCATTCGGATTTATGAATCAATGTTATTAATGACCTCGTTTTATTTACTTATACGTAATCGCCGGTTTGTTCTAGCAGTTGCATAAAGTAATGGCGATAAATTGTAGAGATATGTGAAGAGGGCGCGGTGAAGGGGAGAGGGGTCTCAAGGAGGGAATATTTCAGGGAGATAAATCAAGTAAGCAGTGGCTACGACAGGACCCCTCCCCACCCCCCTCCATAACCTGCTCTATCCTCCCCTACTTAGCTCCTTCTTAATTCTATTTGTCAACACAACTCTTTTTTTTATTATATGTGTCCTATTTATAGAAAAGTCCCTTTTCTTCGGCAACTACTAACCGTATAAACTATTTTACCGATCTATACCAAATTTAAACGTCATAATCATGAGAGGTAGTTGACTGTGGATGACTTATATTACATTAAATAGAAAAATAAAAATAAACGTATATTAAATTTATACAAGGAGAAGATGGTTGTGGGGTGCAGTCAAAATAAATCATCAGTTATCAATTTTTTATCATTTATGATTTAATTCAATATTTTGTATAATTCTAAATTTGTTTTTATACTATTCCTTTTCAATTGTATGTTACTCTAAATGTTGTTGTTATCTCTTTTGTTCTATAGCCTTGATGAAGACCTGAAACTCAGGTCGAAACGTCGGCATAAAATAAATAAATATGGTTTTGTTTATTTATCTTGTTCTTTGCTGACCGCACCCCCCGACAAACTTCTCCAATAATTACATATAGTATATATTGCGGATGTGAAGCTACTGTCATAGAAATATTTACTGTCATTGCTCATTAAAGTATCAGTTTATTTAAATTACCATCTGATAGATATGAATAAATATATAGAAAAATAAATAATAATAAAATAATATATAAATAATATATATATGATATTTTATATATATATAGCTCGAGTAGTTTTAACAATCAATTAATTTTTCATTGCGATACGAAATTAATAAGATTTTGTTCCCTTCTGATAATAATCGTCAGACGATCGGACGATTTGAAGAAAATTCTAAGGGAAAGGGCCATAGAAGAGTGGAAGAGGCCCTTATGGGGTGTGAAAGGAGCCCATTCGGTCCCGCTGATTACTTAATTGGAAGGCGAGCCCCTCCACTCTCAAAAGGGCCCTGTCAGGCAAAACATTCGCAAAACCCGGGTTGCAAATCCCGTAATTAATAGTGCCCTGGTACTGGGGCCCTAATTAGGGTAGCGCCCGCACTTGTGGGTCATTAGTTATGTGCCCCCATCTGCTCTCGGGTCATCTGTCTCCTCGGGAAAAACCATCGCCGCGCCGCGTATCGGGGTTATGGAAAACCTCCGAATCAGAGAGAGAGCAGAAAATAAACAATGGCAAACCCAGTGGTACAGAATTGAATGGAGATTTTGCAACATGATCTACGGCATCTGCTTCGAACATATCATAGCTCTAAAAAAACGAACTAAAATAGAACCAAAAAGTTTATTTTGTACCAACGTTTCGGGGCTTCATCAGGGCTAGACACCGATAATATTGTAAACAAGGTAGGAATATAAGTGTTTCACAGCATCGTATTCTTTTACCCTGTTTACAATATTCTATCTGTGTCTTGTTCATAGTTCTACAATGTGGCGCCAAACCTTAGTGCTAAATAAATAGTTCAATAAGATTTGAGTAAGTTTTTTTACTGCTACTCTAACTGGCCCTCTAAAATATTTTATTTCCAATTTTATAGCAAATTTGGGAGCAGTGTATCTTAGTGGTAGGGAACTGTAATACTAACTCCAAGTCCCTAGTTACGAATCTGGCAGTTACAAATAATTATTTATTCTGTTACTGTAGCCGTGAGTCAACCCTGCGGGGCCTACTTAGCCACTGAAGTGGTTAACCTTAATTTAAATCTGGCGGTGGAGCGTGATTCTCGCCAAAAAATAGCCTCCTTGTACAATAGTTGTTCTAGTAACAGTACTTCCTTAGACTGTACGTCATCACCTTCATGGGTTGTAGAGGTACTAATTTATGTTATTTTTTTATAAGAGGAGATGCCAGGTCACTTGACTTTGCGATTTGCTACTAGCAGCCCTGATGAAGGCTAACAATTCTGGCCGAAACGTTGGCACTATTAAATATTTCAACTTATTTGTGTTATCAAGTATATTATCCATGATCTTATATAATAATAAGTGAATTTTGTATTCGTATAATATTATACTCGAACACAAAATTCCTCAGTTTAAGATTTTTTTTTTACATTTTTGTAAATAACTTTAGCATTAGATTTGGATTACATCTCACCAATTTCCAAAAATCAGAAATATATAAAAAGCTTTTTGACATAAGAAAATAATATATCACAGTCTCTTGTTTTAAACAAAATAAAAAATACCAGCTTTCAGAGAGAGAGGCCAAGAAGGAGTGAATGCCATAAAGTGAGAAATGTAATATAAAAAGTTATTCGTCCGGTAGTGAATCGAATTCCTCCGTTCGCAATCAGCTATCGCTACCAGGATCCTTGCAATCTCCGAGAAAAGAACTTAACATTTTTCTTTTAGAATGGTTTCAACATTCACTTCTTTGAGATATCAACACAGTATCACGCTTCAAAACATCACCGTTCTCATCTAGCTCGTATATATATATATTTTTTTTGGGGGGGGGGGGGGGGGGGGTATATACACATCAACGCGAATTGAAAACATTGGTGCGAGAAATCGAAAAAACTCTTGAGAATTTTTTAGTTTGTTTCTTATGTAATATTGGATATTTTTAAACGATTTTTTTCACTTTCTGTACCGTTTCGGCGCAAATCATAAAAAAAAAAAAAAAAAAAAAAAAAAAAAAAAAAAAAAAAAAAAAAAAAAAAAAAAAAAAAAAAAAAAAAAAAAAAATAATAAATAAAAAATAATATTTTTGGTTTTTCGACTGCAGCAGGCATGACAGATTTTAAGAAATTTCTAAAAAACGGTATTTGTATCAAATAATAATGCAAGGGTTTCGCCATTTACCTACTTCTACTAATAGGGTTCTATCATTTTCCTACTACTACCAAATGATTTCCCGATTTAAAAATAAAGCTGTGAACAATAAATAACTTATCAATGACATGATATTTGTTATAAAAACCAAAACGATCAAAGTTGAGGAACAAGAAACCAAGGAAGGGTATATAAGAGGACATTTAAAAAGAAATAACTATTTATTGATATTTACGAATGTTTTTACATAAACATACATCTATTAAATTTTAATAATGTGATACAGGCATGTTGAAAATCTAACTACCAATTAGTAGCATTGTATTAATATTGCTACATTAGAAGGTCTTGAGGCCATCTTCTTTTCAGGCGCCTCGGAAGATTGCCAGGAATGGAAGAGGAAGCAAGGTTAGAAACTAGTGGGTTTGGGTGGTTAGGGAGTTTATAATGGAAGGATTGATATCTGATTCGGGCTAGATCGGTTACATAGGGAACATTAAGTCTTTATATATGATTTTGTTAGTGACAAAGTAAGAAGCATTGAGGATTTTACCAAGAATTTTGGATTGTAAGGATTTGATACGAAAGAAATTCCAAGGTTGGGTAAAGTCCGGAAATCCAGATAGGCATTATTATAGTCGTATAAATGAGTCTTTTGTCATTAGTTGAAAGTTTATATCGTTTGTGGAAGTGTTGTATTAGTCAGAATCGATAGAGCAGTTTCGATAGAGGGTTCCCAAGAATTTTTCTTGGAAGAAAGAGAACCAAGGATATGACAGCTCTCAATGTTTTATATTACATGGCGCGTGATGCCAACAAAACATGGTTCAATTGATTAACACCATCTTCAGAGGGCGAAAAAATGGTAAAAATTTATCTTGTTAATCTAAGTATTATTCAAAGAAGATAATATTATTTTATTTTGGATGTAAAATCGTTTAATTGTGTGTAAAATATAATTTATTATCGCCATTTAGAAAAGACATTGAGGATGTGATTGATGTAGAGATAGAAGATCCGCCCTGTAGCAATGCTCCACCGCCGAAGACAAATGCGCTCCCATCCACCCCCTCGCAGTCAACTGGAATTGATTCCAGTAGTACAGTCTGTCCCTTCGGCTGGAGAAGTATTTTCGAACGCGTAGGGTCCCCAGAGTACACAGCCGGAATGCAGATATCATCTCCTCCGTTTTATATTCAGGAGAGAGAGGACGCAAACTTTGACATCCCTCATCTGGCCCAGTTAGAGTAGCTTTTGCCCCCGACATATTTCTTCTTATCCCGGCAGCTTTCATAATTTACATTTCATCCGACATTCAATTATACGCCGACGGATCGCGTCTCCGGCAGCCTAAGGCACCCTCTCCCCGGAACAGACCTCTTCGGATGGAAATGCCATTTTGCTTCGTATAATGGTTTTTAGGCTGTTTCCCATCCAAAAATATATTATAATGAGACGGCTATATGATAAGCCTACCAAATGTAATGAGAAATGTAAATTTTCCATGAGAAAAGTTATATGAATTGCTACATTCTTAATTAATGTTTATTGGAATATAGTTCATATTTCATAATATTATCGGTGAATATATAGCAATGAATAAATATAACGGAAAATTTAATTAATTACAGGCTCCGGAATACTTAACATTAAGGTTCCTTATTCAAGTTATTTTCTGAACAAATTTTGGTTATATACAACATCAATAGGGTTGGATACAGCATTAATAACGTTGAGTTATATAAAACATCAATAGGGTTGGATACAGCATTAATAACGTTGAGTTATATACAACATTAAAAGGGTTGGATACAGCAATTACAACGTTGGGTTATATACAACATCAATAGGGTTGGATACAGCATTAACAACATTTGGTTATATACAACATCAATAGGGTTGGATACAGCATAAATAACGTTGAGTTATATAAAACATCAATAGGGTTGGATACAACATTAATAACGTTGAGTTATATACATCAATAGGGTTGGATACAGCATTAACAACGCTGGGTTATATACAACATTAA
>NW_027115081.1:373259-393315 GCF_000696795.3 Halyomorpha halys
AGAGAGAGAGAGAGAGAGAGAGAGAGAGAGAGAGAGAGAGAGAGAGAGAGAATCTTCCACTTCACAGTTTTACATCTCCTTCCTTCGATCAAACGCATTAATGTCCACACCTCGTACGTTAATTAATTAATTCATTCAAACATACGACTTCCTAATTCCTCACAACGGCAAATTCCTACCCCATCATGATATCTTCTGTATCGTCAATTACACATAGAAAATTAATTGGGTTATTATGGATTACACAGGAGTAAGGGAACCACTGGTCAGATTTATTTAAGGGACTATTGTTTTCTCACATCATCGAAATTGTCACAACCTCTATAAGTACACATCGTGATTAAGAACACAAGCAGCAGAATAAACTTCTGAAAGACCGTTTTATTGCTTCAAGAAATGGCAAAAATTGGTAACTAAGTACCGTAGGAGACCCCATTGATCGAGAAAGAGTATATGTCGGATTATTTCGAAACAAAAATACAATAAATAGCTTCAGTAAGAAACAAAGGAGCAATTTTCACAGAATTTTGGTTTGTCATATCCTTGGCAATAGCATGGAGCTCAACCGTAGATTCCATGTTCCGGGTTATTTTGGAGGAGCCACGAGAAATCTGACAGGTATTACAGAAAAGAGAACACGACAGGAACATACACTACTGCGTTGTACGCAGCGCACCAAAATAGTACAGCATCCAAATGTTTTTCCGCGAGTCAGGTTGTATTCCAGCAGTACAAGGGGACAACAAGAGAGGGCGCTACAGACCGCAGAGCGATCAATCATAGAGGCAGTGGCGGGCGGGCACAGGTGTGCCACTACTAATTAATGGACAAGAGGGAGGTGGATAAGGGCTACCAACTGTGGGATAAGGCCCGGTTGACAGGGCCCGGCTTTATCGCGCCCGATAATTGGCTGGGGGCTGCCATGAATCAGGTGGCCGATAACCAATCAGATCCGCCCTAGCCCCCTTCCTAACCCCATTGGTCCGTCAGGGTCTCCATAATTCACCAGCCTTCTGATATTTCTTCTTCTTCAAGAAGAAACTTACAGCCCTACCGCCGAATCTGGTCGGATGGATTTATTAAATGAAATTATTCTCTAATAAGATCTTAAGGTTGGACCAATCTCCGGCAAAACTAAGATTTGTATATATGAGGAGATGGTTGGGGATGCTCTGAGTGAAGAACACAGGTAAGTAAACACTTGTTTATTAGTAACAACGTTTCGGCCAAAATTGTAGGCCTTCTTCAAGGCTAAGAAAGAAACAAGATAACAGCCATAATGAATAAAAGGAATTACACAATGATTAGAAAATAACCACAATATAAGTACATAAATAGTGATGAAAGAAAATCTATAGTCTATGTATTACAAAAAAGGCTATAAGAGAATAAGTAACATTAAAATTAAGTAAGAAGAAACTCTTCTCATACAGCCTTTATCTTTTTATAATACTTATACATATCAATTATACATGTCTTTCAACACTATTTATGTATATATAATGTTAGTTATTTTCTAATCTATCCTTTTATTCATTCGTTGTTATCTTGTTTTTTGTTCTTAGCCCTGATGAAGGCTAGGAATTCTGGCCGAAACGTTGGCACTAATAAATAGGTTTTTGATTGGAGAAGTTTGTCAGGGGGTGCGGTCAGCAAAGAACAACATGAATAAAAAAAAATATTTATTTATTTTATGGCGACGTTTCGACCTGAATTTCAGGGGTTATGGCGTAGAAGGTAGGCCTGCAACTGTCGTTTTTAATGAACACTACCAATTGGTAGCACTCTAATAATATTTTTACATTAGAAGGTCTCGAGGCTATCTTCTTTTCAGGCACCTCGGAGGATTGTCAGGAATAGAAGAAGAAAATAGATTAGAAACTAGTGCGTTTTGGTGGCCAGGGAGTTTATAATGGAAGGATTGATATCTAGTCCGGGCTAGATCAGTTACAAAAGTTACATTATGGTCTTTATGGATGGATTTATTTGTGACAAAATAAGCAGCATCGAGGATTTTACGAAGCATTTTGGGTTGAAAGGATTGGATACGAATTCAAAGGTTTAGTGGAAATCCAAAGCTCAACTCCATATGTCCAGATTGGCCTTATTATAGTAATGTAGGTCAGATTTTTGTAATGGATTGGAAGTTTTGATCGTTTGTTTAGTAAGTGCTGTAATAGTCGAAATCGACGTGCAGATCCCTGTCTTTTCAGTCTTGTGTGAGGATTCCAGGTTAGTCGTTTGTCCAGACGTAGAACTATAGCGAATCGGTTCGACAAGGATAGATTAAATATTATTACAGGATATACTGTAGGATTTAGGTTTACCATTTTATTTAATTAACTGATATTACTTATGATTATTTCTGCTAAGATTTATATAGTTTATTTAAAGATCAATATTACGCTTTAAATAAACTCTTAAAGTATATTGTTAACTGATATTACTTATGATTATTAATATCTGATAAATACTCATCGAAGTTAAACGATACTAAAAGTCTATAAATCAAGATCAAACTCATAAAATGATTAAAATGTTAAAGATATAGATAAAAAAATAAATAAATAAAAATTGGAAATAAGCTAAACACATTTTATTTTCGAAATCGCCTTTGATGCGAGCTAAGTCAACGAAAGCCTCGCTCTAACAAATAAATTGCTGAACATCAAAGATATCCTTTCCCTCTTGTATCGTTTACCTTTGGTCCTAATTTTAAAATATTTTAGTTTAATATAAAAAAAGGAAAATAAAGAAGAATTTAAAACTGGTTAGAGCTGAGTGATGAGATTAAGCTAAATTAATTTGAGAAACAATTTCGTGTATAAATACGAATATTAACTCATAACAAGTTACATTATTTCATTAATTTTCGAAACATATTTTTTTTTTTAAATAAATAATTCAAATGTTATCCATTATAGTCTCAATACCTTTTATTTCTCTTACAAGTCCGACGTTTCGGCCAATCCGGCCATCTTCAGGGACAATCTACTTAATACAACTTTGAAACTATATAATTTAAAAACTCTAACTCCATAAAAACTCCAGGCTATTCTGCCCAGGTCAAAAACACCAATTTCTAATTAGTCAAATATTCACTTAAAACTAAATCAAAATCATTTTTCATCAGACACCATTTCCTAAAACTTTTATCACAACGAGGGAATTGGGGAGGCCGGATTGGCCAAAACCTCGGACTTGTAAGAGAAATACAAGGTTTTGAGACTATAATGGATAAAATTTGAATTATTTATTTTAAAAAAATTACCAGTCTCAAGACTTATAATTTATAATATAAATAAATATTTTGTTTGTTAATTTCTTATCTATCTATATAGGAATAACTATCTGATTATTTCTGTAGTATTGGTAATAACTATTTAAATATTTATTAGGAACACAAATTTAATATGATATGTTATTAAATTATTAATTCATATTAAGATATACACTTTTGTATATTGTTTTAGGTTTTAGAAATAATTAAGAAAAAAAATTAATTCGTTGTATTATTAAATTATATTAAGATTTTTCTATAAGTATTTATATTTATGCATTCATTGTCATTTAATACTAACAACAACCACTAGCTCCAAATGGGCTAAAAGATCTATATATTAGGGAATAAACTATCTATCTATATTAACGATTTACATGTTGTTTCTCTATAATAACATATAATCAAAAGAAATATTAATTAAAAGATAAATCAAAAAAGGATCTCATAACAATATAGCAATATAATAAAAAAGGTTCTTCCATGGTAGAAAAGGTTGAAGCCTTAACTAAAGATAGGACATGGCGTGCTCGACTGCTATCTATCAACTATCAGCTATGAGGATCTTCACCATAGGAACAGATTGCCTATTTTCACACTAAACATTTATTAATATCAATTTTTATCTATTTTATTACCTTAGTTCCTCTTCCCTCCATTCTATTAATAATTAAAAAATGATTCTATAGCGAAAACCATGAAATCTGTTTTTAATAATCTAAAAATCTGGTGGATTACACAACTTTGACGAGTTGAAATCATTCTTCACAAATTTAAGAACCGATAATGGCAATCTTTGTGTAATGAAAGCCCAATGAGTAAATTAAAAATTATTAAAAAGGATGTCAAGCCCTGGGGTACATCAAGTCACAAATGCCGTAGAGAGGAAGTTGTACTGACTAGGCTGAGAATAGGTCACACGAGGCTCATCCACTCCTATCTTATTTCAAAATAATCTGACAATAAGCCATATTTTCCAACAATCCCATATTTCACACCACACCTCAATATTTTAGGACTAAACCCAGATATAACAATAGAATTAGTGTTTCAGTTTCTAAAATCACAACATTTACTGGCAAAAACATAGCATTTAACGGAAGAAAAAAAAACAATAATAATAAAATAAATAAATGGAATAATAAATAATCAAATTAAAAAATAAATAAAATATAAATGTCGTTGATGACCAATGAAGTTTGGAGCTACTAAACAAAAATATTTCTATATTTATCAATGAGGCAATACTTTCCAAATTATTTTTTTTCGGCAAAGACATGCTTAAAGAAATAGAGTCCATAGAAGTAATTCATGTCATTACTAATCAAAAATCAAGAAAAATACATATTGTATTTTTTTTTTATAAAATTTTTTTTTTTCTTGATAGATAGACTTATTTATTGATAGATATTACAATCTGCCACACAGTTTTGGGCAATAGTAATAGTGATGAATGATCTCATACATACTAAAATAAATTAAAAATTAAAAAAAAAAGAACAACTCTCTGAAAATATATACAAACAAAAGAATAAACAAGATGAATATAATCAAACTATCTGTATGAAAAATAAATAAATAAAATAACATAATGATAAAATAATATATACACTATTTACACAATCGACCTGAGGATCCCTGAGCCCACTCTATCCCCCACGTGTGAGGGGTAGAGTAGAGCTCAAGAGATCCCAGCGCATCCCTCTCGCCGAATCACTGGTAATGAGCCAGTGGAAGCTGAGCAAGTGCGCTAAATTTATAAAATCTAAACCTGTTTAGAGAAAATCTTAAGAAATGTGAAAAATCATGACGATATTATAAATAGATTGGCCATATAAAAAATCAGGGAAAATATGTGATAATAAAATTGTCCAATTATAAAAAAACAAAATTTTAAACTTAAATAGCACAATGGATTAAAATTGGACATATCAATATAGAGGTAATGAAACAACATATTAGACATGTGGATATGATCCGAAGAGGTAATGTCTAATACAGAGCATTGCTTTGTGCTACAGGGACAGATGAATGCACCAATAATTAAAGACAATAATTTAAATAATGTAGTTATAAAACAATTTTAAACTGTAAAGATATGATTTTAATATAAAAAATTCTTCGACGTAAACCATGACCTATTCCCCTACAATATCCTTTAATCCTTAGGACTACATCTCGACAAACGACTGACATGGAATCCTCATACAAGACTAAAAAGACAAGAAACTGCTCGTAGATTCCGACTATTGCAACATTTACTAGACAAATGGTCTAAATTACCAATCCATTACAAAAGACTGATCTACATGACTATTATAAGGCCTATCTGGACATACGGAGTTGAGCTTTGGGGCTCCACTAAACCATCAAATTCCTCCAGAATCCAATCGTTACAGTCCAAAATCCTTCGTAAAATCCTTAATGCTCCTTACTTTGTCACAAATCAAGTCATCCATCAGGACCTCAATGTTCCATATGTTGCCGATTTGGCCAGAACCAGAACCCAATAATCCTCCTAGGCGTCTGAAAAGAAGATGGTCTCGAGATCTTCTCCTCTAGAAATGTTATTGGAGTTCTATCAGTGGGTAGATTCTCCACATGTTTTTATCATGTCACTATGTCACCTACAGCAAATTTACTTGTTGTATATATGTGTATACAGTTGTAAATATCAATAAATAAATTATTTAAAAAAAATATACACACATATAACATACAGGTTAAAATTTTACATAAGAATAATTAAACTGTAGGATCGCAAAGGTGCATGAGTATGGGATAATTGTCCCGAAACATAGTACAAGGAAAATATACAATAGTTTATGTTCTATTTTTTTTTCACCTAAACAATTTAAAAAATGATATAATAAATTGAAATTAATATAATACAATGCTACTAATTCCAAGGACCCGAGATCTGGCTGGGCAGATAATTGTTTTCTGTTTCACTGTCGGCGTGAGTCAACCCTGTGGGTTATAGAGCATACCTAGGGTACGCCAAGCCTCATAAATTGTATACGCTTAATTGGGTAAAAATCTGGTGGTCGAAATTGATTATGACCAAATCACCTCCTTGCACATCCGTTGGTCTGAACTCCTGACCCTTCTTTGGTTGTAGTGGCAATGTTTTTATTTTTTTACTATATGTTTCATTTATACCTAAATGAAAGTAAAAAAAAAAAATTCAAAATAATTTTTTAGTGTGTCTTTCAGATGAAAATTTCAGGTTCATCAGAAATGACATTGCCAACTGAAACTTGTCGTTTTGAAGGCCTAGGGCTGGAAATAGACGTAAATAATAACAAGAGACTCCCTTGATGTTCTTTTTAGATTACTATTTCATAGGAAACTATTTCATAGTGTTCAAAGACCTCCTCATCGCCAAACCCTTTGACTTGTATCCTGTGAGCTTCCTCTGAAAGGAATATCTGAGATGGTCCCGCCATGAAATTAATTCTCCACTCCCTCCTCCGAGTAATTTTCGACTCGGAAGCTCCAAAGAGAGATAATGTGTTTGCCGAAGGGCGGCAATTAGCACAATGTAGACCAGGACAAGAGAGAGAGAGAGCCCTTAATTGGGGCGTGACTGGAGATGATCCGGAATAAGGCGTCACAATTAACAAGTCCGACTCGAGTATCCATCCAGTTCGTGATGTTCAAGATCGTCCGGGGGAGGGGCTGTCGCCCTGGGGTCTGTACTTAGAGCACTGAAGATGAGTCCCGAGAGAGAGTGAATCTCGATATTTATTTTTTAAAAAATGCGCAAAAGAGCAAAAAGCACTGCAAATTATTAAGAATTGTAAAAACTATTCATGTTACACAAGAATAACTAAGATACTAATTATAATTTAGGAAAGAAACGTCATCGAGAAATTTTAAACATTTTTTCATAAATAGTACATCGACTTTCATAAAAAAATAAAAATATGAGATAATTTTAACGATATTGCATAAAATTATGCAATAAATTAAATTTGTACTATATTTCTGTTCCAGAAGCCGAATCAACTTCAAAAGACATTATTAAATATCTTTAGAACCCATGGTTACTTTTGGTTAATTATTCTTAAAGTTCACTATGGGGGACTTAGCACCAAGCTCTACGGTTGACCACCGAGGGCTTACAATTAAAGGAGTCCTTATCCTCTTAGTGCTCTAGTCACAAAGTCCTTGAGGACCTTCTGGGAAAAACTATTGGCAAAACCAAAACCCCTCGACCCTCTTCAAAGTTTTCCCTCCTAAGCTTCCTCCCCCCCCCCCCCCAAGCCTCAGTTAGTCACTTAATTAACCTGAGAGAGGGAGTGCACCTTCAAAGCTAATTAGCCCCTAAATTTCATTATTCCGACGTTTTTCTTGTTTTTAGGGGGAGGGCATTAGGGAAAGGGTGATGGAATTAATGAGGTCTCTGAGAGGAAAATCAGTCAATAAGCATTCCTTCAATAAATAGAAATGTTTAATTAATGAAATAATGTTAGTATAAAAGCCAAGACAAATCTCATTATTTATTTAATAATTTATCTATTGCTATTTACAACTGTATACAAATATATACAAGTAAATTTGCTATAGGTGACATAGTGACATGATACAAACATGTGGAGAATCTACCCACTGATAGAACTCCAATAACATTTCTAGAGGCAAAGATCTCGAGGCCATCTTCTTTTCAGACGCCTAGGAGGATTATTAGGTAATGAAGGAGAAGCCAGGTTAGAAACGAGTGGATTTGGGTGATTGAGAAGTTTATCATGGAAGGAATGGTATCTGGTTCTGACCAAATCGGCAACATATGGAACATTGAGGTCCTGATGGATGACTTGATTTGTGACAAAGTAAGGAGCATCAAATCACATTAAAATTTAAATTGACTTCGGTGCTTATTCACATGATATTCGGTTTATTCTAATTTTTTCAATTATAATAAGATTCAATTTTTTTTTGTACGAAAGGACTGTTTTGTAGTAGTTAGGCGACGCAAAGATGACAGAATGTTGTATGTTAGTTTTGAAAGGGCGTTTAACAGCCTGGTCATCAACGCCCGTTGGTTGTTGGCTTTGGCAAGGCCTAGTTGTTTTAGTCATAGCTTTGGTATGGTGTACTGATCCGCACCAGTGGGACTCATTTCCCTGGGATTTGAAATATTATAGCTAGGCAATAATTTGTTTGTTTAATAATCGTTACGATAGTACAAATGATGATCAATAGCAGATAAGTAACTATTCTAATTATAATGGAAGAAATGATATCTGGTTCGGGCTACATCGGTTACATAAGGAACATTTAGGTCTTTATGGACGGTTTTCTTAGTAACAAAATAAGGAGCATTGAGGATTTTACGAAGGATTCTGGATTGTAAAGATTGGATACGAGAGGAATTCGAAGGTTTAGTAGAGCCCCAAAGCTCAACTCCGTATGTCCAGATAGGCCTTATTATTGTCATGTAGATCAGACTTTTGTAATGAGTTGGAAGTTTAGACCGTTTGTCTAGTAAGTGTTGTAATAGTGGGAATCTGTGTGCAGTTTTGATAAGAGCCACATTATTAAAGTATACTGTAGGGCAGTCGGCAGGTTTACGACAAAGAGTAAATGTGATTTGTTGGGATTTATTTTTATCCTCCAATTTCGACACCAATATTTGAGGATTAAAAATAAAAGTATATATTTTTATTTTTGTTTCAGAATATTTAAGTCTGGCTTTGACTAAATCCCTTGACATTAACAGGGGAAAAAAATCATAACGAAAGACGACGAAGAGTGAGAGAGAGTTAAAAGGTTTGATGAACAAAGAGGAATAAACAGTTGGGAGGCGATTTAATGACGGAAAGTGAATGAGTGAGCGGGAGGGGGGGGGGAGGGAGGGAAATATTGCTACAGCGCGCCCTGTCGGGGGAAATGATATGTAGCCCTGGTCGTGTATCAATGTATCCAGGTCTGAATTAATACCTTCTACCTCCCTGTCCATGTATATCCATCTACAAACTGTTTTCATCCTCTCTCCGGGTTATCGAGTACCGATCGGCTTAAAGTCAACTTCCAACAACTGTATCTCATTATATTCATCGGCAACAATCATTGCTGCCCGCTTACCTATACATGGAGTATACCTTAATAGTACAAGAGCCGGGAAGAAAAAAAGGTAGTTATCTCACCCCAATTTTTGATTACTACTAGTCAAAACTGATGAGTCTGCAAGGTATAGGGGTAGGGGGATCAAAAAATGGCGGCTGTTTCAAAACCTTGAAAAAACATTGATTTTTCATTCGGAGCTCTATAAACTAAAAAACTACCAACAACACTAGAAAATCTAAGAGAACATTATTTAAAGAAGAGAAAATTTGCTGAAATATTAGCCCTAAAAGAGCTATTTACGTCCAATAGTTCTCGAGATACAGCTTTTTAAAAATCTACTGAAAGATTAGTAGTTAGTTAATTTATTTTGAGAAATCTATATCTTAGGAACTATGTGACGTACAGATGTCTATTAGCACTCAAATTAAAGCTAGTTTAATGGACTATACAGACGTTTATGACTTTTACCATCATAGGAATAATTTTTTTTCATGTTATTTGCTAAAATAAATTGATTTATAGTAGTGCGGACAATAAATTTGAATAAAATAAAATCAAAAACTTTATTTCAGAAACCATTGGACTTATTGATGTCTGCTAGCACTAAAATTAAAACTAGTTAAATTTATTGCAAAATAATTAATTATGTTTATCTTTGTAGAAGTAGTAGTTTGATATTTGACAAAATAACTCACAAAATGTTAATTTCTAGTTGTTCGTATAAAATGATGGATTTTGAAAAAATATGTCTCTAGATCCATAAGACCCACATATGTCTGACAACACTCAAAATAAATGAAATTTAACTTACTATAAAGTAGTTTATGACACTTATCTTCGTAGAGGTAGTAGTTTTCATCGTAAACTAGCTTTAATTTGAGTGCTAATAGACATCTGTACGTCAAGTGGTTTTTGAGATATAGATTTTTCAAAATAAATTCACTAACTACTGATCTTTTAGTACGTCCTATACAACAATTTTATGAAATGTTGCTTTTTAAAAAGCTATATCTCGAGAACTATTAAACGTATAAATAACTCTTTTAGAGCTCACATTTTAGCAAATTTACTCTTCTTTAAATGACGTACTCTTAGATTTTCTTTTATAGTTCCAACTTTAAGATATAGAGCTCCGAATGAAAAATTAGTTTTTTTTTATCGCTTTGAAACAGCCGCCATTTTTTATTCCCCCTACCTATACTTGGCAGACTCATCAATTTCGACTATTAATTATACATAGTTTTCATTAAAGTAATCAAAAATTGGGGTGAAATAACTCCCTTTTTTCTCCTCTTTGGCTCTTTTAATATAAGGGAAAGTATTGCATTCATGAAAAGTTTCGAATTCTAGTTTTCAACGGAATCTCATTTTTTTTAAGTCCTCTGAGTCCAAAAAACCTAGTCTTGCAAAATGGTCTCTGTAGTACCAGAGCCGAAGAGAAAAAGAAGGCAGTTATTTCACCCCAATTCCTGATTAATTTAATGAAAACTAGTCAAAATTGATGAGTCTGCCAAGTATAGTTCGGAGGAACTTGGAAAATGGTGGATTTTTCAAAACAATAAAAAAAACATTAATCATTTTATCTCTACGATCTTTTGACCTTTAGATTTTTGTTTATCTAACGCCTTTTGCCGACCTGCATTCTAGCGGCATTTCCTGCAATTCAAAACAGTGTTGCCTCGTTTCTCTTCATATGATCTCACTCTCGTTTTTCTTACTTTCTTTATTCCCCATTCTCCATATATTTCTTATGAATTACATTTCACTTATGTCTTTCATTATTATGTCTTATTTTGGCACCGACCGATAGATGTAGTAATCTGGTCGGACCATTAGATTAGGTTAGATTTTTATTCAGGGCGATCAACATCTAGGTTATTACATCCTTTTTACTTCATTTATCTTCTTGTCTTTGACATTTGATAGATGAATGTAGACTATTTCCCTTTTTACACTGGTCGGTATTAGTGGATTATATTTTAGTATAAAGTTGAGTTTCTTTTAGAAATTTTATTATTTTGTCTATGGATTCTGCTGAGTCTTTAAGGGCCAATTCTCTTGTTCGTGGAATTTTATTATTTTCGAAGGCTTGACGAAATGATGAGCATTCTTCAATTATATGCTTTATTGATAATGGGGAATGACAGGTTTGGCATATAGGCTGGTCCTCTTTTGTGATTAAGTGAAGGTGAGTTAATTTGGAATGTCCTATTCTTACTCTTGCAACAACCACTTCTTCTCTTCTGTTTCCCCTTATGGCACTTGTCCACTTTTGTGTATTTATTTTTACATTTCTAAATTTATTGGTGAGTGGTACGGCAGCCCACATTGAATCCCAACTTTTTCGGATTCTGTTCCTTAAAAATGCCTTTATGTCTTTCGGCTCGTAATTTTTTTTTTTTTTTTCGGACCATATTGGTTCGTATGTTTATTATTTTTTTAATGAATAAAATAAAATTCTACTATCTTGAAGGTTTATTGACCGCCACCCGGACCATGTTCCATTGAATTACATGAAGTCTATTATTGATTTTCTAATTTAAATTATAATTACACACGTACCTAATTCATAAATTCGTTATTTCAATTGTTTTGTAAATATAAATCTTGCATCTACGTTTCCTAAATTAAATTCTAACTTGAACGAGATCGATGTGGGTTGCTGAATGTCAACCATAAATACCACCTCGCCCTCCCCCCTTCTCCTTCTACTATATTGGTCTGACATTAAAACACAATGGCCAGCAGTCCACTGATAAACAAATTACTTTATCGATACTCTCCTACTACCTTATAGTCATTTTTCAAAATATATTATTATAAATGATTGGAGAAGTTTGTCGGGGGGTGCGGTCAGTAAAGAACAACATAAATAAACAAAACCATATTTATTTATTTTATGCCGACATTTCGACCTGAGTTTCAGGTCTTCATCAGGAGTTGTGGCGTAGAAGGTAGAGGCTATACCATTTAGCGTTTATACCAGATCGGCCTAGTTGGACATACATGGTTGATATAACAGTAACATATTTTTTTGTTTAACAGTTGACTATAAGGGGGAGGTATAGTTTCGTACAAAAGAAATCCCTAACTATATACAACGTTATAATTTTTTTAAAATATGATAAAATATATAGATAAAAATATAATTCTTTATAAGAGAGAAAAGTAAAGTTGATAACAAAAATAACAACATTCGAAGATTTAATAAAATAAAAAATGGACCTCAAAATGGAGAAAAAAACCAAACAAAAAATTAATTTGAAAAAAGGAGAATAATAGAATTTTGTTTAACAGTTTATTATGGGGGGGGAGGTATAGTCTCATACAAAACACAACCCCTAACTATATACAACCTTATAATTTTAAAAAACTATGATATAATAAATAGACAAAATATAATTCTTTATAAGAGAGAAAAGTAAAGTTAATAACATTCGGAGATTTAATAAAATAAACAGCTGCCCATCCCCCTTAAATGGCGAAAAAAAAAAATTAATTTGAAAAAAAGAGGAAGAAAAAATAAATATAATAGTAGTTAAGTCAATAATAGAATTGATAACAGGATGTCCTGCAGTCGCCTGGGCTTCAGTCTTCGGGCTTCTGTTGGGTTTCCCAAGTTGTAGGTCACTGCTCCTTTAACTGTAGGTAACAGTGAGTGGAACTTTACGAATCGATTTTTGACGTAATCCTCCAATGACTCTATTTGCAATAGCAAGCACTCAAGTATCAAACAAACCAAAAGACTCCATAGAAATATTAGCATGAGTTACTATGTTACTAAAAAAACATTAACATTGAAATGGAGATAGGGTCACCTATTTTTTTCAATAATTTTTATTTCGTTCCTTCTACTCCCTACCGTAACAGAATAAATAATTAACTGCCACAACCGGATTCGTACAAAGGTTCTTGGAGTTATTAGCAGAGCTCTTTCCTCAGTGCCAGCCCACTCCCCGGAGGCCATTGATAAATAAAATTTGTTTTTATTTCATTTCACAATGAAACTGCTGTTATTGCAAACTGTTTTTGTAGCTTTTTTTTAAACAAATATCTCTACCGTGTTAGAGAAGGTGGAAATATTAAATGGAAGATGAACCAGGTTTTCCTAAGTAATGGGAGGGGATATTTTTGAGGTCATTAATTGAAGACGAAATTAAAGGGAAAGGGATCAATAAGGGATATATAAGTGGGAAGGGAGCGGAAGGGGGATCGATATCCTAACGAATTGCTAGGGCTAAGCACCTATCCCCCGGGCTATCAAGGCCCAAATGGGACACATCGATTTAATGCCTCGTCCCAACTTAACCAGAGCAAGCCCATTAATAAGAAAACTTCAATATTTATTATGGGCTTTATTAATTATTTATTATATTTATTGTAATAATAAATCTGTACAATAAAATCAAGGTCACACGTCGAAAACTGTATAAACGTCGTACTAGTTTGCAAAGACCCCATGGGAATCGAACCCAAACCCAATGTACTGAGTGAGCAGTAAACAACATATACTTCGTTAAGCCCATAAAGACAATGTTAAATTAGGATATTTCTTAATAAAGCATTGTAATAAAATTATTTTTTTTCTTAATAATTTATTTATTGATATTTACAACAGTATACACATATATACAACAAGTAAATTTGCTGTAGGTGACATAGTGACATGATAAAAACATGTAGAGAATCTACCCACTGATAGAACTCCAATAACATTTCTGGAGGAGAAGATCTCGAGGCCAACTTCTTTTCAGACGCCTAGGAGGATTATTAGGTAATGAAGGAGAAGCCAGGTTAGAAACAAGTGGATTTGGGTGGTTGAGAAGTTTATTATGGAAGGAACGGTATCTGGTTCTAGCCAAATCGGCAACATATGGAACATTGAGGTCCTGATGGATGACTTGATTTGTGACAAAGTAAGGAGCATTAAGGATTTCACGAAGGATTTTGGACTGTAAGTTGGTTTAGTGGAGCCCCAAAGCTCAATTCCGTATGTCCAGATAGGCCTTATAATAGTCATGGAGATCAGTCTTTTGTAATGGATTGGCAATTTAGACAGTTTGTCTAGTAAATGTTGCAATAGTCGGAATCTACAAGCAGTTTCTTGTCTTTTTAGTCTTGTATGAGGATTCAATGTCAGTCGTTTGTCGAGATGTAGTTTTAAGTAACGGATGTGTTCGACAGGAATAAGTGGGGTATTATTAAAGGATATTGTAGGGGAAGAGGTCATGGGTTTACGTCGAAGGGTAAATGTGATTTCGTGGGATTTATTGGAATTTATTTTAATTCTCCAGTTTTGGCACCATTCTTCAAGGGTGGTGATGTGGGATTGCAGGGTTTGGGATACAATGTAAGGATCATTGTTCACTG
Source organism: Halyomorpha halys (assembly GCF_000696795.3). Lineage (NCBI taxonomy): Eukaryota > Metazoa > Arthropoda > Insecta > Hemiptera > Pentatomidae > Halyomorpha > Halyomorpha halys. Next base: position 387,982 of record NW_027115081.1, read on the forward strand.
ACAATAGACATGTGTCATCGGCATACGTGGTGAGGATTGTGTTAGGATGGGTTGGAATGTCAGCTGCAAAAACTGTATAAAGGATAGGACCGAGGATGCTACCCTGCGGTACACCAGCAGGTTATGTTCATTTTCAAAAAATACTGTCACGTGATACCTGGGCCAAGAAAAAACCGAAAACAATTTTATTTTATTACAAAAGTAATTAAAATATTTACCACAAGTCAACGCAATATTCACAGTCATTTATATCTTTCACACTCATCCGAAGAAAAACATCGTTCACGAACGGACCGATCAAATTGATCGGTTATCTATTGTTTCTCTCCCCAAGGAGATAACCTCGTTACAATACTTTAATATAGACATTTTAATAATAATTAATGTGAATAAGGTATTAAATTTATGGGAGTAGAGCTTGAGTATTTACTTTTCCTTACTTTCTACATATGAAATATATAATAAATCATATATATTTCCTACATATGGAATATCTATTTGTCCACAATAAGCTTTTGAAAATTATGTGTTTTTTCGTTTGTAGCTCAGAAAGTATAGTTTTTTTCATGGTTATTGTACACCAAGCAATTCGATTCCTGAAAGAACGAAAAAACTTCCTGATACGTCACACCTGGGTTATGTTCATTATCAAAAAATACTGTAACGTGATACCAGGGCCAAGAAAAATCCAAAAAGAATTTTATTCTATCCCCAAGGAGATAACCTCGTTACAATACATTAATATAGACATTTTAATAATAATTAATGTCAATAAAGTATTAAATTTATGGGAGTGGAGCTTGAGTTTTTACTTTTCCTTACTTTCTACATATGAAATATATAATAAATAATATATTTTTCCTACATATGGAATATATATTTGTCTACAATAAGCTTTTGAAAATTATGTGTTTTTGTACACCAAGCACTTTGTCTCATTCGGAGAAATAAGAAAAAAACATTACCGATTCTATTAAAGTATATTATATTTATGAATAATTATAAAAACATAAAGGGGCTCGAAGTAAAATAGGTTAAAAAATAATAATTATTTGTCACAGCCGTATTCGAACCACAAACAATTTTATTTTATTACAAACGTAATTAAAATATTTACCACAAGTCCACGCAATATTCACGGTCTTTTATCTTTTTCACACTCATTCGAAGAAAAACATCGTTCACGAACGGAACGTTCAAATCGATCGGTTATCTATCGTTTCTCTCCCCAAGGAGATAACCTCGTTACAATACTTTAATATAGACATTTTAATAATAATTAATGTGAATAAGGTGTTAAATTTATGGGAGTGGAGCCTGAGTTTTTAGTTTTCCTTACTTTCTATATATGAAATATATAATAAATAATATATATTACTACATATAGAATATATACGTCACACCTGGGTTATATTCATTATCAAAAAATACTGTCACGTGATACCAGGGTCAAAAAAAATGTTTTTTATGTTTGTTTGTAGCTCAGAAAGTATAGTTTTTTTCATAGTTATTGTACACCAAGAAATTCGTCTCTTTCGGAGAAATAAGAAAAAATCATTACTGATTCTAGTAAAGTATATTATATTTACGAAAAATTATAAAAACATAATGGAACTTGATGTAAAGTAGGTTAAAAAAAAATTATCTTTCGTAGCCGTATTCGAACCCGGCTCCTTTGAAATTAATAGTACAGCGCAACCTATATAAATGAATATTAATACATTTATATAAACGAATGGGTGTAATTAAGCTAAATGAGAAGCAATAGCCTAAAGCCATGGATGATCGAGAACATTCCTGATTCGGTGAACATTGTGGACCGGCGTTCGGCTAACAATAGCTGATTCGTAGCCACTAATAGAATATTCATTGCATCCTAAATTTACGACTCTCGGGTATCGTATTATTTACGACTCCGGACTATTATACTGAAGTTACGTCAAAGTGGATGGCTACTGTGAAGCATTCATCCTCCCTCCTGTAAATGATCCAGAGCACGATCCACCCAAGTTAGATCGGGTTCCTGTACTCCCCTTTGTCTTAGGCCTGCCTTCCCGTTTATCCCCATTTTAATAGTCTTTCGAGGTATTTTGTTATAGTTAGTTATTTAGTTATAGGAGGATGATACATATTTTTATTGAATATCAGTAAATAAGATAAGTATATTGAGGCGAAGTTTCGCAACTTTGTTGTTTGGATGCTAATTGTCTATTACATTTTGTTCTACATTGCTGTGAAACAACTCTTGTTGTTGAAAAAAGAAAATAAATAAGGAATAATTTTTCTTCTTTTAAGTTATTTTGCTTCTTATTTATTAAATTAAAAAAATAAAATTACAATATGAAATTTCTCTTTGTAGGAGAAGTAATTTTCATGATATTGGCTAAAATAAATTGATTTTAAGTTGGAACAATTTCTTATGCAAAATTCATATTGATAAGCAAATATCATATATAAAGAATTACCCCTACGAAGATAAACGTTAGAAACTACTTTATAGTACATTAAAGTATCTTGGTAGCCTGTCTGCCAACCCAAAGGTTGCGAGTTCAAGTCCCCAGCCCTATCCGGGATTTTTTCAAGCATATAATTAAGAATACACACAGGCATTTGTGAGACCCGTTAGGCAATGGGTGGTACTGACAGAAATAGGTGTGGGAGTGACGAACCCACCCTATGATAACCATGTCATGAAACGCGCGATTCTGAGATATAATTTTTATAAATCACAACTTTTGTCCTAACTAATAAAAACCAACATTTTTAAAAATTATTTAGTAAAATATCATAAAAACTACTATACTCCTACAAGGCACTAAGGTCGTAAACTACAGTATGGTACATCAGAGTATCTTTGGTTTGAGTGCCACAACTTTTAGGTATAAGCAATATGGTTATATTAGGGGTATTCATGATGTTTAGTTTAACATGTTAAAGCGTGTTAAATGGAAAAACTTATGTTAAATGGAGAAATATTTCCTTACTTTCTCATGTTAAAACGATATAACATGTAACATGGCTGAGAGTCTGTTACAAGGTCTGTTAAATGGAGAATGACGTCACGCAACAGACCAGCTGAGCTCATCATCATTTTGTTTATTGTTGTGTTAGGTTACTTGCTCGTAGTTTGTGTTTTAATTGTGTTAGTGTTATTTTGGATGCTTTTAAAACAAATAAAGAACTGGAAGACAATAGTAATAATGTAATGACAGTTGTCAATTCTCTTCCTTACAAGTTAGAAGATCAACAAGGCAGTCAGAAGCCAACTTTACATAACTTCTACTTTTCACTCACTTTAGACATGTCGTAATAAATTAGTTTAATCGAAACTTAGAATTAAACAATAACATGAAGTTTTGGAAGGAAAGGTTATAAAACAAGTTGCTCAGAAAATCCGCTAGGAGCTCTTGTGCATTTAACAAGACTAAATTGGGCTGCTGAAGTACTCGCTTCGGCGGTACATAATTTTCAGATAATCACACCCTCTTATTCTCGCTACAACCATGCAGAACTGCTCAGAATCAATCGCGGAGTTTGCAATATCCTCTAAACTGCCCCCACTCGGTCATCTGTTTTTACTCGCAATCTGTCCTCAAATCTTTACTACAAGATCCATTTTCAACACATCCATTAATAATAGAGTTGAAGCAGCATTTGAAAACTTTGAGCAACATGGGTTGTAGGGTCTTGTTTTTATGGCTTCCAGGCCATTGTGAGATCAAAGATGTTATTTCATGAATAAAAGAAATTGGATGGCAAGAGTGGCAAGATGAATGGTTCACCATGAGAGACAAGTTAAGAATGGTCCAACAGACAGTGAAACGTCCAACCAGAAACTTGAATCTGCTACGGAGAGAAGATGAAGTATTAACCCGTCTTCGGATAGGCCATACTCGACTCACCCACGGTCATCTCACGAAAAAAGAAAATGCACCGACGTGTCGCTACTGCGGAAACGATCTCACCGTTAGGCATATTCTCACTGAATGTATTGCTCACGAACCACATCGATTCTCTTTAAATTTACAGGAGATGTTAAGAGAAGATCCCACAACAATAACAAAACTTTTTAACTTTCTAAAAATCATTAATATTTATGATCACATATAGTCTAACTGTCCAGCAATTAAGTGGATGCAAAATTCATTAAAGCAACTTACTAACTACCTCAAATCTAACTGCAACTTGTAAATATGTAATTGTAAATTTGTAACTTTGTTAATATGTCAATTGTTATCTACTAACTTTGTAAACTCAATGTAAATGGCCCTAGTGGTAGAAACACTTAAATAAATAAATCCTATACTTATATAACATTTAACGTGGTAAAATATTTTACATTCAACATAACATCATGAATACCCCTACTGTTTAGAAAGAGTAATGATCAAAGAACTAGCACATCATCAATCTATCCCAGAGAGAACCTGGACTTAAGGTGTAAATTAACAAGTATCTCAAAAACGAGTCGTTCTTCGACTGTCACCGGCCATCTTTGATCTTATCGTTCACCCTCTCCTCTTACTAGGTCCGAACATTTGTTACTGTCGTGACAGTAGAGGACAAGTGAAGATAAGGCGGAGAAAAACCCGCTAGAGCCGGGATGAGGTCATGTGGAGTAAGTTAAAGAAGAGCCTAATGCGCCCCCCGCGCCATTAATCTGTTGTGATAAGGCCCGCAGTGCTAACCTCACTAATGCCCTGTCTCTACACTTTTATCTCCCTCCTAAATAGATTTCCTTCCGCCCTGCCTCGGATCTACCGGAAATTTGCACCCCACCCCCCGCCGCCATTGGCCACTTATGATCTATATGTGGGTGTACTTCCTGCCGGACCGGACGCCCACCACTATTAACCCCAGCTGTCCCCCCCCCAACTCTAACAATATTATTTAGCTAATGGAACCCCGTAGTGACTTTTACAATTTATTATTACTAAACATGAATGAATAATCCACTTAGAACAATGTACAATACTTTATTAAAATAATAACAAACTTTGGAAGATTGCTGAATGACCGTATCAATGAATGGAATATGGTCCGGGTACGGTCAAATAAAACTCAAATAGTAATGACTATTTTAATTCAACCAACGTTTCGCCCCACAGTGCAGGGCTTCGTCAGGGCTAAAAAAGATACAAACACTTAACATAGTTACAGAGGAAAAGAAAAAAAAAACAAAGTGGAAAATAACAGGGGTATACAGTGAAACGTAAAATTTATTAAGAAAAATTAAATATTATAAACAATAAATGAAAACGGTTATAGTAACAGAAAGATAAAGATAAATTAAGAGAAGAAATATTAAAGAAAGTACAAATTAAGAGATGAAAA
>NW_027115081.1:393815-398972 GCF_000696795.3 Halyomorpha halys
AGAAATATTAAAGAAAGTACAAATTAAGAGATGAAAAGGGAAAAGAATAAAATCAAATGAAAATGAATGAGACCGTAAAAAAGATACAAACACTTAACATAGTTACAAATAAAAAAATAAAAAAAAAACAGTGGAAAATAACAGAGGTATACAGTAAAACGTAAAATTTAATCAGAAAAATTAAAGGTTATAAACAATAAATGAAAACGGTAATAGTAACAGAAAGAAAAAGAGAAAATAAGAGAAAAAATATTAAAGAAAGTACAAATTAAGAGATGAAAAGAGAAAAGAATAAAATCAAAAGAAAATGAATGAGACAGTAAAAAAGATACAAACACTTGACATAGTTACAAATTCTGTTTCTATTACCGTTTTCATTTATTGTTTCATAAGTGATTTTTCTTATTAAATTTTAAGTTTCATTGTATACCCCTGTTATTTTCCACTATGTTTTTGTTTTTCTTTGTAACTATGTCAAATATTTGTATCTTTTTTAGCCCTGACGAAGCCCTGCAACGTGGGGCGAAACGTTGGCTCAATTAAAATAGTTATTACTATTTGAGTTTTATTTGACCGTACCCGGACCATATTACATTCAATAACATAATTTATTTTAAAACTAGGGGATAGTTTAAATCTTCTCAAATTATCATAAATGCCGATATTATCAGTCAGGTTTCTGAATTCAACGGAATTCATTTATTTTATTTTTATTTCTTAATCTTGATAATAATTTTATGTGTAAAAATATAAATCATGATTTTTTATCATTAAAATCATTTTTGTCTAAAATCCTTACATCCATCAGGACCTCAATGTACTGTATGTTGCCGATTTGCCCAGAACCAGATACCATTCCTTCCATGATAAATTAACCAAACACCCAGACTCACTTGTTTCTAACTTGGTTTCTCCTTCATAACCTAATTATACTCCTAAAGGCCTGAAAAGAAGATGCCCTCGAGATCTTCTTCTTTAGAAATGTTATTGGAGTTCTATCAATGTGTAGATTTTCGACATTTTTGTATCATGTCACTATGTCACCTACAGAAAATTTACTTGTTGTATACAGTTGTAAATAACAGTAAATAAATTAAAATAAATAATGAGATTTGTCTTGGCTTTTACACTAACATTATTTATTTCATTAATTAAACATTTCTATTGATTGAAGGAATGCTTATTAACTAATTTTCCTCTCAGAGACATCATTAATTCCATCACCCTTTCTCTAATGCCCTCCCCCTAAAAACAAGAAAAACGTCGGAATAATAAAATTTCTCCTTTAGAAATGTTATTGGAGCTCTATAATTGGTAGATTTTCCACATATTGACATATTTTCCACATGCATTCCATATTTTTATATGTCACCAACAGCAAATTTACTTGTATATATTTTTATACAGTTGTGTAAATAAATTATTTAAAAAAAAATAAAAACTTACTACTCGTAGCTCAAGTTGTATAACTGTCTGTCATTTACATGTGTTTTGTAGCTCAGAGTGTATTATTAATATTTTCAATGTAGTGTAAGCAGGAAAAAGTTCCAAGACATTATGCCAACATAAATTGTCATTAAAATACATTTCAACTTTCCAAAGTCTTTTAAACCACATCCCGGATCAGATATCAATCCTCCCATTATAAACACCACAAACCGACTAGTTCTTAACCTTGCTTCCTCTTCCATTTCTGACAATCTTTTTAGGCGCCTGAAAAGAAGATGGCCTCGAGATCTTCTAATGTATAAATGGGTTGTCTCGTTACATGCCTGAATTGTATCAATATAATATAATATCAAATTAACAAGAAGTATTTTTATGTAAATGTCCATAAATAAAAAAATATATACAGAATTAATATAGTCTTGAAAAATAATTTTGGGGCTATCATTTTCAGAAGCAGGTTTCAGTAAAATGTTGCTCGTTTAAGACCCGTTGAAGTGAATCGAGCAGGAGACAGGAGAGGGAGTGTGTAAGTGACAGTCGGAAGGGAAGCCTTCAACATCAACAACCAAAGGCATCAGTTCCTCCAACCGCACCGCAACTTTCTCACTTTAAAAGAAACTCCTCTCATTATTTATATTTTATTTCCACAACGATTCTTGCATAATCTTAACTTAACTTTCTTCTTGTTTTTGTAAAGTGATAAGGCATAAATTGGCTTTATCCTGACATTAATGTTTACAATCTACTATCAAGCCGGACCAAGGTCGACAGTACTTTCATGACATCAACTATTACACAGTTTACACCATGGAAGTGGTTATAGGCCAATAAAAATCCCAAAACGTTTTAATTTTCTTCAAAAAATATATTCCGAATTTTACTTTTAAAGAGACACTTACTTGACAAACGCTCGAAACTTCCCATTTACTACAAAAAATTAGTATACACTACAATAATCACACCAATTTGGACATATGGAATTGAGCTCTGGGGCTCCACCACACCATCAAATTCTTCCCGCATCCAATCATTACAATCCAAAATCCTTGATGCTCCTTATTACGTCACAAATAAACTCATTTACAAAGACCTTAACATCCTATTCGTTGCAGATTTGACCCAAAACAGATATGCGTCTCTTCATTCCAAACTCCTTAACTATCCTAACCCATTAATTCTTAATCTTTAATCCTTAACAATCCTTGATAATCCTTCGAGGCGTCTGAAAAGAAGATGGCCACTGGACTTTCTAATTTAAATTAATGTTTGAAGTACCACCAATGGGTGGTTCCTTCCCAAGATTTTCAAGTGTTCCTCATATTTACTTATTGTATTTTTGTAAAAATTGTAAATATCAGTAAATATATAAATAAAAAATGTTAATATTATTGACAATCAATTCAGAAACTTAATCAAATATAGTTTAATTAATAAAGATACCGGATAAATTTTAGTTTTGAAATCAAGGATTTTTGATCTGTGCACCAACAGAAGGAAAACACAAACAAGAAGCCATGATGATCACTTCACATAAACATACAATACAGATTCTTATTCTTTAGCTGTTTTTAAATTACCTATTTTTCTGTTAAAAGAATTTTTATTATTTTTTTCCAAAAGCAACCATGAAATACAGTTTTAAGAAAGCAGAAAGAACAAATTTGCCTAGAATCGATGTTTTAATGTCAGCGAAATTTTGTTCAACAAATCCGAATTTAAGTTCTGCAGACTTTAGAATTAAAACAAAAAAGCTTTAGATGTAAAAACATTTGAGTAAGTATATTCTAAATTGAAATTTATTTATTAAAAATACTATATGTAATGCTGGTAAACAGGAGGTTGTGTGTTAACCAATAACACATGTTCTGGATTCATAACAGAGTTGTTAATCAAATCTAGACGTTCTACAATCAGATTTCATTATTTTATTTTTTTTTACTAAACCCATTATATTGTACCGAATATAATTCTCCCAAACTATTATTTAGTTACAGTTTTTTTTTTTTAATTGAGTAATAAAGGAATTACTCGATAATAAATGAATCAATCGAATACTAAAAATTTTAAATGGATAAAGAGATAAATAACACATTTTCGAAAATATAACATAGAAAAAAAACTATAAGCCAAATATTATGTTTGCAAAATATTTTGCATTTATAGGTTAGTATATTTTTTATTTTTATCATTGTATAAAAAGCTTCACTCAGTTATTGGAAATAAAATTTCAAAATATCGGAGAAAAGAATTTACCGAATTAAATTATTACTATAATAATTAATTTTTCGTTAATGATTATTCACTATTTACTTACTGCTAATAGCTGAAATGTGTATCATAAACATACCTGGAACAAAGAAAAATAATATTATTAAATTAAATATTTCGTGAGTATAATGAATATAATAATTATCTATATTTGAATCTAATTTCTAAATTGCCATTGATACGATCGTTATTCATGAATGAGCCATTGATAACTAAATATTGTATGTTTCAAATTACTTTTAATGTAATTTGAAATTGTAAATTTCAATCGAATCATATTCGTTCATAACATTATCTGAAACATTCAAGTACTATTTTTCAAATAAATTAAAAATTAGAAATTTGTTTACCGTGATTTATTATATGGTTTTTTTTGTTTATTCCGAAGATAATTGTTCATATAACCAACCTTTCACAGCTCCTCTGAATTTATAAAACTCCTAAGTTATAATCTTTTATTCAATAAAATTTTAAAAACACAAAACAATGTGGATTTCAGTTAAGTATATTAAAAATTTTTTTAGTTAGCTGTTACAATTTAAGTTACTATAGTAACCGTCTTATCACCTCATTTACATATTAATTGACATCAATGTTTCAATAATAGAGGTATTCATGGTATTGTGTTAAATGTAAAATGTTTTCCCATGTTAAATGATAAATGCATAAGAGCTTCTAGCGGATTTTCTGAGCAACGTTTTTAGTAACCTTTCTTCCAAATCTTCATGTTATTGTTTACTTCTAAGTTTTGATTACAATAATTTATTACAAAATGTCTAAATTAAGTGAAAAGTAGAAGTGTAAAAGTATGGCTACTGATTATATATTTTAAAAAGTCCAAAACACATCTAATAAAACGGTGAGAAGCTCAGCTGATCTATTTCGTGACGTCATTCTCCATTTAACAGACCTAGTAACAGACTCTCAGTCATGTTATATCGTTTTAAATTGTTAAAAGAATAAAATATTTCTCCATTTAACATAAGTTTTTTTCATTTAACACGCTTTAACATATTACACTAGGGGTATTCATGATGTTGTGTTAAATGTTATATGTTTTACCATGTTAAATGTTATAACTATAGGATTGTGAGCAGCCCTATTTGAAGTCATGTTAAACGTTACATGCATAAGAGTTCCTAGCGGATTTTCTGAGCAACTTGTTTAGTTACCTTTCCTTCCAAAACTTCATGTTATTGTTTACTTCTAAGTTTTGATTACAGTAATTTATTAATGTCTAAATTAAGTGAAAAGTAGAAGTGTAAAAGTATGGCTACTGATTATACATTTTAAAAAGTCCAAAACACATTTAATAAAACGGTGAAAAGCTCAGCTGGTCTGTTTCGTGACGTCATTCTCCATTTAACAGACCTAGTAACAGACTCTCAACCATGTTATATGTTATATCGTTTTAACATGGTAAAAGAAGGAAATATTTCT
>NW_027115081.1:399622-404484 GCF_000696795.3 Halyomorpha halys
GTAGTGTATACTAATTTTTTGTAATGAATGGGAAGTTTAGAGCGTTTGTCAAGTAAGTGTAAAAACACAACGTAAAGTTAATTCTACAATTTATTAAATCCACTCATACGGCCCACAATTTAATTATTTAAATTCCTGTACAAACCATTTTCATGCATTACCTGTGCTAATTCAACTTTTTATTGATCATGGGTAATATTATGTTCCACCTAAAATAATAACAATAAATAAATACTAACAACTGACTGAGTTCTGGTTCCATATGCTATCTCCTGGGACCTCTCAAAAGATTTCTCTACCATTCAATTTGATATATATAAAAAGTTGGAAATGATAAACAAAAACTCAGCGCCACGTTTCCGAGTTATGGGCCACTCCATCATTACTTTTACAGAAGTATCTTCCTCCCTACTTCCTTTTTCTTTTCTCTCCTTTTTTGGCCAAGAAAGAATATCGACCCTTGCGATGTGGAAGAAGAACAAAGGTTTCGAAAAAGGAGCAGAGAAGGGGCAGTTATTTAATTAAAAAAAAGAACTTGTTTACCGAAGATTTGTGTAGTTGGTCGAGAAGTTGCCGAAGAACTTTTCCATCCCTCTGGAGCTGGAGGCCCCCCCCTAAGCTAATGGGATTGGAAAAGAAAGGGTCCCATTGTTGCCTAGCAAGCAGCCAGCTAACTTTTAATCCGCGCTCTCTGATGCGTGCCTGTATCGCCCTCAAGACAAATACCATCCCTGGAGGGTGCCTGTCCTAACTTCTGGAGTGGCTGCCATCTCCCTGTCAGCTGTCTGGAGGAAACATCCCTCGCATGACGTGTTGAGAGCTGTCGAGTACTCAGCTCAGAGATAATGGCCATTCTCGACAGATACGGGTTTTGTTTTTCTTCAATTATTCGTATGCAAATTTTTAGTCGTCCTTGCTTTGTTTTTATTTTTCATACATAAAAAGATCTTATAAGTGAAAACAAATGCTTTTAAATATCCTTCCGTTGCATTTTTTTTAGCCTTATTTAACAATAAACTAACGAACATTTCTTCGTTTTTATAGGTTCGGTTTTTCCAACATACCGTTTTGAAAATAACTTCGAAACGCTTTCCTTTTGAAAGAAATAATTTAGTATCAATAAACGTATATAAAATACTGTGTTTTATAAGTTGGTTAAAAGTGATTTATAGTTCTCAAGTTGACCGCTGGAGCGCTGTGATGTAGGAGAGAGATTGGTTCTTATTAACATGCAAGAAAATCCCTGTATTTCTCTATATATATGTCTAATCTAACACCACTCAACTTGAAATGAAGTTTGAAGATCCAGAATTTTTTGTTTGCTTTTTTAACAGAAGACAATTTTAAATTCGAGTCTGCAAGGAAATAAACAAACATTATCAGTTTGCTGGTATCATCAATGGGTTTCGTAATAAGCCAACAGATTTCAAACACACTCCGGAAAATAAAAACGTAATAATCTTTCATAGCTGTCTTCAGTTAGCCGACGAATTCAAAACTATCGATTTTTCAAGCTGCAGTTCCCAAATGATTAGTTCAATACCATAATCGACGAAATTGTGAGTCTCAAAAAGTATTCAACTGCTTCATAATAAACCTCTTGGAAATACAACCGAAGACCAACCACCTGAATTATGTTATGTTCACGCAGACATGTTTATAATGACCAGGAAAGAACTCGCTCATAATTATTTCAAATCGTTCCCTAAAGATAAATTCCCAAACTTACGATATTTAAGGACTAAAAAAATCAATGTTTTCATTGATGAAGTTTATAAAAAACATTTTCAAAATTTGGAAAAAACATTTTCTTTTATCCTTAAGTTAATTATTAAATCCTTTTATAGTTTATATTTAAATATTTTTAGAGACTAGTAGAAATAAGAGATCTTTTTTCAAATAGACAAAATCAAAAGTATTTTAAGAGAATATAAGAAGATATTAAGGGTTGCGGTCAAAAAAGAACAAATATTTCTTAACTATTTAATGTTGGACGTTTCGCCCCACTTTGCAAGGCTTCATCAGGACAATAGCTATTCAACCTATCGCTTTGAGGAAACCCTGTAAAGAATATTATGTTAAAGACCACTCAATATTACATTCACAACCACCTCAATTAATATCATCAAAGATATTTTTGAGAAAATATAAAATATAAAAAAATCGATTATATTAAGTGGCGCTTCCGGGTTTTATTTATTGAACCAGGCTGCTCACAAAGAAACAGATACACACAGACCATTTTGGGATAGTTGGTTATTTAGAACCAGAGGACTTAAAAACATGAATTTCAATCGAAAATTCGAACTCGAATTTAGCATAATCACAATAATTTACCTTACTATATATTCTATAAACAGTGAAGTGAAAATAAAATAAAAATGAATCAAAAAAAAGAGACAGAAATATTTTTAAATACTAGATTAGTAACGACAAACGACTAAGCTTTCAATCTATTACAAAAAATTCATTTATATGACATATAATAAGGTCTATCTAGACTTATCGAACCATCGAATTCCTCTCGTATCCAATTCGTGAAATACACATTTTCAATTAAAACCCTCAATGCTCCTTACTATGTCACAAATCAACATATCCATCAGTACCAGGATAATTCTCTTAACCACCAATCCTACTTTTTTTCTAACCTGGCTTCTCCTTCATTATCTAATAATCCCTTCTAGGCGTCTGAAAAGGAGATCTTCTCTAGAAATGTAATTGGAATTCTATCAATGGGATTCTCCACATGTCGTATTATCCCATTGAATAACTTTTTTTTTTTATTTTTAAATGTCTTAGATTTATTTATTGATAGATATTACAATCTGCCACACAGTTGTGGGCAATAGTTAATAGTGATGAATGATCTCATACATACTAATATAAATAAAAGAAAAAAAAGAAGGAAAAAAAACTCTTAAAATATATACAAACAAAAGAATAGATATAATCAAACTATCTGTATGAAAAATAAATAAATAAAATAAAATAACATAATAATAAAATAATATATACAATACATTGTATAACTAACATCAAAATTACTTTTTGCGTTGTCACAAATAAAATTATACATAGAAGCCTTATTGTTCCATATGTAACCGATCTAGCCAGAACCAGATATCATTCCTTCCGTTAAAAACTCTTTAACCACCCAAACCCACTAGCTTCTAACCTTCCATCCTCTTCCATTCCTGACAATTTTCCTAGGTGCCTGGAAAGAAGATGGCCAATTAATGTAAAATGTCTTTAGAGTGCTACCAATGGGTAGTTTCTCTACACGCCTGTAACACTCCTATTTAACTTAGATCAGATTTGCTAAGTTTATTATAATATACAGTTGGTAAATAGCAATAAATAAAAATTAAAAAAAAAAATACTTATCTTAAAGTCTTACCAGTCATTAAATATGTATATATAGATAAAAACTATGAATTTTTTTTTTTGTTTTTGTTTTTATTGTCACTTATAAATGTACATTATGGAGGAAGTAAGGCTCTTCCATTCCTGATAATCCTCAGAGGCGCCTGAAAAGAAGATGGCCACGGGACCTGCTTATGTAAACTGTCATTAGAGTGCTACCAATGGGTAGTTTCTTAGGGGCTCTTATGCATTTAACGTTTAACATGACTTTAAATAGGGCTGCTCACAATCTTATAGTTATAACATTTAACATGGTGAAACATTTAACATTTAACACAAGATCATGAATACCCCTACTAAAGATCATGAATACCCCTAGTGCCCAATTAATCTAGAAAAATCCTGAAATATAAAAATATCCTAGCATTGGCGGGTCTGCTAGTTCAGTATAAATACGAACAGAGAAATATTTCATTTATTAGGAAATCCAAAGCGTAAAATACTATTTAGCCCATGAAGGAACATAGCGTTGGAATGTCGGATAGAGAAGTACAAAGTGCCTCGAGAGCGGATTTATATCGCTGAAATTATAACAGCAAAGACAACAGAGAGAGAGAGAGCTAAAGCTCAACGTTAAAAGAGCGGGGCGCATAAAGCGGCCATTATGAATTCATTTATGTACCTCAGGGGGGGGGGGGAGAACCGACCCGGAGTTGTGAATGCCGGCCACGTAGGGCGCTGCATGTCTATATCTCCCCGGATTTCCATCCTGTAGTTGGCCCGAGGGATTTGGTAAATTGCGACCCGCCCAGCCCCACCTCCTATAGAATTTTATTACCGGCTCTCTCTCACTCCCTAGGCCGCCCCCGCCCATCTTTCACAAATATTAAATTCCGAATTTGAATCCGGCTTATTACGGTCAGGTAATCCTCTTGTGATCCGATATATCCAGTGTTTGTAAAATTGTATTTCGGGAAAAGTTATACTTAAAATTTAATAAGTTGTTTCTTATTTCGAAGCCAGTCTAAAAATGTTATGCTATTTTCCTTAATTTTGATAAAACAGAAAATATTTAGGACATACATAAAAAAAAAATTACATAACTTTCACTTATAAGACAGTTTAAAAAAAGATATTTAAAACAATATATAAATAGTTTACCATATAATTTCACCCCACGTTTTAAGACTTTATTATGGCTGTTCAAAATGATTGCTAAACAGACTTTTATAATAAATATAAAGTCTGTTTAGCTATCATGAACAACCCTGATAGGCTCTACAAAGTGGGACGAAACGTCGGATAATAAATAGTTGAAAACAATTTTGTTCTTTTTAACCACAACCCTGACCATATTTTTTATATTTAAAATAGTCTAACAATATATATTTTGCAATATGCCAGGTTAATCGTTTGTCCAGATGTAGTCCAAGGTAGCGGATCTGTTCGACAGGAGTAAGAGTAACATTAGGGGTATTCATGATGTTGTGTTAAAT
>NW_027115081.1:404894-411176 GCF_000696795.3 Halyomorpha halys
TCTTGTGTGACGTCATTCTCGATTTAACTGACCAAGTAACAGACTCTCAGCCATGTTAAATGTTATTTCGTTTTACCACGGCAAAAGAAGGCAATTTTTTTCTATTTAACACGAGTTTTTCCATTTAACACGCTTTAACATAGATCATGAATACCCCTATTATTAATTGAAACTGTAGGGCAGTCGGTATGTTTACGACGAAGGGTAAAGGTGATTTGATCGGATTTGTTGGAATTTATCTTAATCCTCCAATCACAACACGAATCTTCGAGGACTGTGATGTGGGATTGGAGATTTTGGGATATAATTAATGGGTTATTATTAACAGCGAGCACTAAATAAATAAAATATAAGAAATAATATTAAAGATGGTTTTTAGGGGAACTTTGTTGAAAAATCGGCATTTAAGATCTGTCACACTATTTCAATATTATGATAAGACCTATCTGATAATAAAGACCTTTAACTTTGGTGTGACCTGCCGAGGTTAAGAGTTGAAATTTTTAAAGATACTAGTTGAAGAACTTCCTTTTTTATAATCAAGATAGTTATAGCAGGATTTACTCAGGAAGAATATATAGTCCTAACCGCGAAGTAATTATTTAATTTAAGCCCGGAACAGTAACTTACAGAGTTTGCCCAAAGAAGAGGTGAATCCTGGGATAGAGCTTCGTGGAAAGTGCGATTCATCACCTTGATGAAGATCTACTCTCGGTTTCACTTTAAGTCCCACGAGCAAGTTTCTTTCCACTCATATTTTACAGCTTCGAGAGTTTGGAATATTTTTTATATTCCGGGACCTCGGTGGACATGGGGGAGGGAGTGGGTGAAACGGAAGTTTAAATTGTATCCCCTCTGGGTGGGGGAGCCATTGTGTTCCGGTGAAATACAGCCTTCTATATCATCTCTTTTTCATTTGGTCCGACCCGCCCCCTCGCCCAACCTTTTCGAATTACCTATTAAAGTCCTAAAAATCCTAAAACAAAAAAAAATCGCATTTTTCATTTCCCCCCCCTTTCACTATAAAATATCTGATGCGTGTAAAATATAAACCCAAAGTAACGAACTTCATAGTAATATCGATTAAGACAATCATATATTGTCGATTATTAATCGCTGTCGCTGATTATAACAATAACACTCCAATTCTCTTGTTGTTATTAGATGTTGATCATTCCAAATGGAACAGTGGAACGGTGAAGTCCACCAATAGGAGTACTCTGAGAGGACATCCAGTGGAGCTTGGATTCGATTAACTAAAGCGCTCGGATGGGACTGATTGAAGTACTTGGAGTGGACTGACTGGAGTGCTTGAACTGGACTGAATAGAGGACTTGGACTGGACTGACTGTAGTACTTACTGAAATATTACTAATAATAGTGTACCACTGATGCGGCGAGAGAGATGCGCTGGGATCTCTTGAGCTCTGCTCTACCCCTCACACGTGGGGGATAGAGTGGGCTCAGGGATCCTCAGGTCGATTGTGTAAATATTGTATGTATTATTTTATCATTATGTTATTTTATTTTTCATACAGATTATGTTCATCTTGTCTATTATTTTGTTTGTATATATTTTAAGAGAGTTTTTGTTTTTATTATTATTATTTTTATTTTTTTTTTCTTCTTTTTTTATTTATTTTTTAATTTTTTAATTTTAGTATGTATCAGATTCATTCATCACTATTACCAATTGCCCACAACTGTGTGGCAGATTGTAATATCTATCAATAAATAAATCTATCAATCTAAAAAAAAAAAAATAATAATAGTGGACTTACTGAAGTGGCATGGGGTGGATTGATTGGAGTGTTAGGAGTGAATAAGATTTCAAAGGCTTCAATAACGATAACTCCACACCATCGTTTACCAACAGTTACTCATATTAAGGCAAACCTATATTCTATAATATTTGCAGTTACAAATATTTCAATGTACAAATTAAGATTATTGGTATTTGAATATGATCATTCCAAATGGAACAATAGAGCGGTGAAGTGGACCACTCGACTGTTTGGAGAGGATTAACTAGAGTGCTCGGATTGGAGTATTTGGAGTGGACTGATAGCAGTACTTGAAGTGGAATGACTGTAGTATTTATAGTGGACTTCCTGAAGTTGCTTGGAGTGGATTGACTGGAGTGTTAGGAGTTAATAAGATAAGGTCTCACAAACTATCACCCCACACCATCATTTACCGATACCACCAATCGCTCACCACATACATCCAGTGACTGTCCAGTGATACCCCTAATGCTTATTACCATTTTAGGGATCCGCTCGTAACTAAGCCCTACAACCTTACACGCCTATCTTATTCGCCGCTATGTTGTAACCTGAGTTATATTTGCCAGTTGCTGTTAAACTCATTATCAGAGCCCAACTCATCTCTTTTTGGTCTGAATATTTTACGTAATACTTTATTTTCAAAAACCCTAAGGCGTTGTTCTTCCCTTAGTGTAAGAGGTCACGTTTCGAATCCGTAAAACATATGCATATTTTATAATACTTACAGCTTACAAATAGTTCAATATACAGATTAAGATAACTTTTGAGGATTAACGAAATTATATATAGTGGATCTACAAATGCAAGAACTTTCAATAATGTAATTTTGAACTCCCTCCCCCCTCAAAAAAATAACTAACCAATATTCGATTTTTTTTTTTTCACTAGTGCAATATTTCTCCATAATATATATTTGATAAAAAGGTAAGTCAAAGTAAAAAAAGGTGGAAAACATAAGCATTTCCAAAATTATAAATCAACAAAAAAAATTTAAATCTGTACCACTTACAACCCATGATGGTTCAGGGGTACAATACTGTTACTAGACCAACGGTTGTGCAAGGAGGTGATTTGGTCAGAAGCAGGGACACCGGAGGGCTCTCAGTGCAGTGAAATAGAAAATAATTATCTGCCTAGGGCAGATTCGAAACCGAGCCTTTGGAGTTAATAGCATAATGCCTTATAACTGAGCCACTCGTTCTCACCTACTGAAATATCTGTTGTTTGTTTTTTTAATTTAAATTTGATTAAAGACTGAAAAGACAGGAAACTGCACGCAGATTCCGACTATTACAGCACTTACTAGACAAACGGTCTAAACTTCCAACTCATTACAAAAGACTGATCTACATGACTGTAATATGGCCCATCTGAATATATGGAGTTGAGTTTTGGGGCTCCACAAAACCTTCGAATTTCTCTCGTATCCAATCTTTACAATCCAAAATCCTTCATAAAATCCTCAATGCTCCCTAACCACCCAAACCTACTAGTTTCTAACCTTGCTTCCTCTTCCATTCCTGGCAATCCTCCGAGGCGCCTGAAAAGAAGATGGCCTCGTGACCTTATATTGTAAACTGTTTTTAGAGTTCTACTACTGGGTAGTTTCTCTACATGCTGTATCATATCATTATGATCAAATTTACTTGTTGTATTTTTTATACAGTTGTAAATATCAATAAATAAATTTAAAAAAAAAAATAAATATAATTGTAACTAATCCATAAACATGGTTATTAAATTATTATTGATTATCGAATTGAATACGACGTCCTATATATAGCTACAAATATTAAAGGTTGAAGCACAAGTTTTGTTCCACAATTTATTTAATAAGGTCGAAATTATGGTTTAGATGTGTTTAGTTTTTAATTTCCAGCTGGCACTTAGGTAATTGAGCTGACCAGAAGCAGAAAAACTTTATCAACAATCGACCCATGAATTTTTCATTAGCTGCTGGAACTAAGTAGATTGAACTCGGACAAGAAGAAGATAAAGTTTTAAATTGATAGCGGGGGGAGGCCCCAAGGGCCGGGCCCCAGGGGCACGGGGGGCCACCTGTAGTTATTCCCGCCCTCCTGTAATATTCAATATCACCTTTTAGATGATTTTATCCACGAGGAGAAGCCCTACGTTTCGTCCTCAATTAGTCGGAGATCAAACTGCAAGAGAGGAAGAGTGAGAGAGGATATTACAATTAGATAATTAAAATTATAATCCTCTACCTCTACACTAAAAATAATAACTTTTTTTTAAATTATTTATTTATTGTAATTTACAACTGTACAAAATAATACAATAGGTAAATATGCAGTATGTTTCATATACACTTGAAAATCTTTGGAAGGAACCACCCATTGGTGGTACTTCAAACATTAATTTAAACTAGAAGGTCCCGTGGCAATCTTCTTTTCAGACGCCTCGGAGGATTAACAGGGATTGTTAAGGATGAAGGATTAAGAATTAATGGGTTAGGATGGTTAAGGAGTTTGGAATAAAAAGACGCATATCTGGGTCAAATCTGCAACGAATGGGATGTTAAGGTCTTTTTGAATGAGTTAATTTGTAATGTACTAAGGAGCATCAAGGATTTTACGTAGGATTTTGGATTGTAAGGATTGGATGCGGGAAGAATTTGATGGTTTGGTGGAGCCCCAGAGCTCAATTCCATATGTCCAAATTCGTCTGATTATTAAAAATAATAACAAATTATGAAGAAGACGGTCAGGGTGTGATCACATAAAAACAAGAATGAGTTAACACCTACTTATGTGCCGACGTTTCATCCCACTTTGTAAAGCGTCATCAGGGCTTTTACGATATTTTAATTAAAACGTCTATTCTATATAAAAAATATTAATGAATTTTATGATTGGAGAAGTTTGTCGGGGGGTGCGGTCAGCAAAGAACAACATAAATAAACAAAACAATCAATTTATCAATCAATTAAAATTTTGTACTATTCAATTATCAGTCATCAATTTTATATCATTTACGATTTAATTCAATATTTTGTATAATTCTAAATTTGTTTGTATACTATTCCTTTTCAATTGTATGTTTCTCTAAATGTTGTTGTTATCTCTTTAGTTCTATAGCCCTGATGAAGACCTGAAACTCAGGTCGAAACGTCGGCATAAAATAAATAAATATGGTTTTGTTTATTTATGTTGTTCTTTGCTGACCGCACCCCCCGATAAACTTCTCCAATCATTAATCTACAGTCAACTATCTACAACCTCATGAATTTATGAGTAAATAAAGATAAAAAAAGTAATTTTTTTCGATAAATATACTGATTCGGGCGGTAAGAGCCAAGACTGTTCCACACCGATCATTTAGTCACAAGAGAAAACAACTAAAGATTTTATTTTATAATCTTAAACACTTTCTTGGGACTGGTTAATTTTGTTAAAATAAATAATTTCATTTCTATCCATTTTAGTCTCCACATATTTTATTTTACTTAAAAGTCCGACGTTTTGGCCAATTCGGCCATCTTCAGGGACAATCTACCACAAAACAGCTTTTATTACATGTATGATCCTCAAACATTTCAAATTACTTAACATTTCTATTTATAATTTATCTTACCTTAATACAATTTTGGAACTAAATGATTTAAAAACTCTGAGGATCATACAAGTAATAAAAACTGTTTTGTAGTAGATTGTCCCTGAGGAGGAGGCCGAAACGTCGGACTTTTAAGAAAAATAAAATGTGTTGAGACTAAAATGGATAGAAATTAAATTATTTATTTTAACAAAACTAAAGATTTGTTAGACCTAATTGAATACTTAAATTAAAAATAACCAGATTTATTAATTTGCCCTTAGAACAATGAGTGAGTGAACGGCATAAGGCAGATATGGAATAGGATTAGCAGTTAGCATAAAGAGATGATAATATCAATTCACTTATCAAAATCATTCATAACAGTAGTATAATTTCGTTCAAAGTAAAAATAAAAAGAGTACATTTCAAAATTTCTCTAAGATTGATTCCTTTTTTTGTATCTAGTTATATTTTTCATTTTGTAAATTTAATTTTATTTTGTCGGTTAAAATATATGTTAAAAAATACAACGTATTTTATTTTTTCATTTATTTAATGCAATTTACAACAGTACAAAATAATACAATAAGTAAATATGTTGTATGTTTCATATACACTTAAAAATCTTGGGAAGGAACCACCCATTGGTGTTACTTCAAACATTAATTTAAATTAGAAGGTCCCGTGGCCATCTTCTTTTCAGACGCCTCGGAGGATTACCAGGGATTGTTAAGGATGAATGATTAAGAATTAATGGGTTAGGATGGTTAAGGAGTTTGGAATGAAAAGACGCATATCTGTTTTGTGTCAAATCTGCCGCGAATGGGATGTTATGGTCTTTGTGAATGAGTTTATTTGTAACGTAATAAGGAGCATCAAGGATTTTACGTAGGATTTTGGATTGTAACGATTGGATGCGGGAAGAATTTGATGGTTTGGT
>NW_027115081.1:411226-420633 GCF_000696795.3 Halyomorpha halys
AAGGAGCATCAAGGATTTTACGTAGGATTTTGGATTGTAACGATTGGATGCGGGAAGAATTTGATGGTTTGGTGGAGCCCCAGAGCTCAATTCCATATGTTCAAATTGGTCCGATTATCGTAGTGTATACTAATTTTTTGTAATGAATGGGAAGTTTAGAGCGTTTGTCAAGTAAGTGTAAAAACACAACGTAAAGTTAATTCTACAATTTATTAAATCCACTCATACGGCCCACAATTTAATTATTTAAATTCCTGTACAAACCATTTTCATGCATTACCTGTGCTAATTCAACTTTTTATTGATCATGGGTAATATTATGTTCCACCTAAAATAATAACAATAAATAAATACTAACAACTGACTGAGTTCTGGTTCCATATGCTATCTCCTGGGACCTCTCAAAAGATTTCTCTACCATTCAATTTGATATATATAAAAAGTTGGAAATGATAAACAAAAACTCAGCGCCACGTTTCCGAGTTATGGGCCACTCCATCATTACTTTTACAGAAGTATCTTCCTCCCTACTTCCTTTTTCTTTTCTCTCCTTTTTTGGCCAAGAAAGAATATCGACCCTTGCGATGTGGAAGAAGAACAAAGGTTTCGAAAAAGGAGCAGAGAAGGGGCAGTTATTTAATTAAAAAAAAGAACTTGTTTACCGAAGATTTGTGTAGTTGGTCGAGAAGTTGCCGAAGAACTTTTCCATCCCTCTGGAGCTGGAGGCCCCCCCCTAAGCTAATGGGATTGGAAAAGAAAGGGTCCCATTGTTGCCTAGCAAGCAGCCAGCTAACTTTTAATCCGCGCTCTCTGATGCGTGCCTGTATCGCCCTCAAGACAAATACCATCCCTGGAGGGTGCCTGTCCTAACTTCTGGAGTGGCTGCCATCTCCCTGTCAGCTGTCTGGAGGAAACATCCCTCGCATGACGTGTTGAGAGCTGTCGAGTACTCAGCTCAGAGATAATGGCCATTCTCGACAGATACGGGTTTTGTTTTTCTTCAATTATTCGTATGCAAATTTTTAGTCGTCCTTGCTTTGTTTTTATTTTTCATACATAAAAAGATCTTATAAGTGAAAACAAATGCTTTTAAATATCCTTCCGTTGCATTTTTTTTAGCCTTATTTAACAATAAACTAACGAACATTTCTTCGTTTTTATAGGTTCGGTTTTTCCAACATACCGTTTTGAAAATAACTTCGAAACGCTTTCCTTTTGAAAGAAATAATTTAGTATCAATAAACGTATATAAAATACTGTGTTTTATAAGTTGGTTAAAAGTGATTTATAGTTCTCAAGTTGACCGCTGGAGCGCTGTGATGTAGGAGAGAGATTGGTTCTTATTAACATGCAAGAAAATCCCTGTATTTCTCTATATATATGTCTAATCTAACACCACTCAACTTGAAATGAAGTTTGAAGATCCAGAATTTTTTGTTTGCTTTTTTAACAGAAGACAATTTTAAATTCGAGTCTGCAAGGAAATAAACAAACATTATCAGTTTGCTGGTATCATCAATGGGTTTCGTAATAAGCCAACAGATTTCAAACACACTCCGGAAAATAAAAACGTAATAATCTTTCATAGCTGTCTTCAGTTAGCCGACGAATTCAAAACTATCGATTTTTCAAGCTGCAGTTCCCAAATGATTAGTTCAATACCATAATCGACGAAATTGTGAGTCTCAAAAAGTATTCAACTGCTTCATAATAAACCTCTTGGAAATACAACCGAAGACCAACCACCTGAATTATGTTATGTTCACGCAGACATGTTTATAATGACCAGGAAAGAACTCGCTCATAATTATTTCAAATCGTTCCCTAAAGATAAATTCCCAAACTTACGATATTTAAGGACTAAAAAAATCAATGTTTTCATTGATGAAGTTTATAAAAAACATTTTCAAAATTTGGAAAAAACATTTTCTTTTATCCTTAAGTTAATTATTAAATCCTTTTATAGTTTATATTTAAATATTTTTAGAGACTAGTAGAAATAAGAGATCTTTTTTCAAATAGACAAAATCAAAAGTATTTTAAGAGAATATAAGAAGATATTAAGGGTTGCGGTCAAAAAAGAACAAATATTTCTTAACTATTTAATGTTGGACGTTTCGCCCCACTTTGCAAGGCTTCATCAGGACAATAGCTATTCAACCTATCGCTTTGAGGAAACCCTGTAAAGAATATTATGTTAAAGACCACTCAATATTACATTCACAACCACCTCAATTAATATCATCAAAGATATTTTTGAGAAAATATAAAATATAAAAAAATCGATTATATTAAGTGGCGCTTCCGGGTTTTATTTATTGAACCAGGCTGCTCACAAAGAAACAGATACACACAGACCATTTTGGGATAGTTGGTTATTTAGAACCAGAGGACTTAAAAACATGAATTTCAATCGAAAATTCGAACTCGAATTTAGCATAATCACAATAATTTACCTTACTATATATTCTATAAACAGTGAAGTGAAAATAAAATAAAAATGAATCAAAAAAAAGAGACAGAAATATTTTTAAATACTAGATTAGTAACGACAAACGACTAAGCTTTCAATCTATTACAAAAAATTCATTTATATGACATATAATAAGGTCTATCTAGACTTATCGAACCATCGAATTCCTCTCGTATCCAATTCGTGAAATACACATTTTCAATTAAAACCCTCAATGCTCCTTACTATGTCACAAATCAACATATCCATCAGTACCAGGATAATTCTCTTAACCACCAATCCTACTTTTTTTCTAACCTGGCTTCTCCTTCATTATCTAATAATCCCTTCTAGGCGTCTGAAAAGGAGATCTTCTCTAGAAATGTAATTGGAATTCTATCAATGGGATTCTCCACATGTCGTATTATCCCATTGAATAACTTTTTTTTTTTATTTTTAAATGTCTTAGATTTATTTATTGATAGATATTACAATCTGCCACACAGTTGTGGGCAATAGTTAATAGTGATGAATGATCTCATACATACTAATATAAATAAAAGAAAAAAAAGAAGGAAAAAAAACTCTTAAAATATATACAAACAAAAGAATAGATATAATCAAACTATCTGTATGAAAAATAAATAAATAAAATAAAATAACATAATAATAAAATAATATATACAATACATTGTATAACTAACATCAAAATTACTTTTTGCGTTGTCACAAATAAAATTATACATAGAAGCCTTATTGTTCCATATGTAACCGATCTAGCCAGAACCAGATATCATTCCTTCCGTTAAAAACTCTTTAACCACCCAAACCCACTAGCTTCTAACCTTCCATCCTCTTCCATTCCTGACAATTTTCCTAGGTGCCTGGAAAGAAGATGGCCAATTAATGTAAAATGTCTTTAGAGTGCTACCAATGGGTAGTTTCTCTACACGCCTGTAACACTCCTATTTAACTTAGATCAGATTTGCTAAGTTTATTATAATATACAGTTGGTAAATAGCAATAAATAAAAATTAAAAAAAAAAATACTTATCTTAAAGTCTTACCAGTCATTAAATATGTATATATAGATAAAAACTATGAATTTTTTTTTTTGTTTTTGTTTTTATTGTCACTTATAAATGTACATTATGGAGGAAGTAAGGCTCTTCCATTCCTGATAATCCTCAGAGGCGCCTGAAAAGAAGATGGCCACGGGACCTGCTTATGTAAACTGTCATTAGAGTGCTACCAATGGGTAGTTTCTCTACACGCCTGTAACACTCCAATTTAACTGAGATCAAATTTACTAAATGCATTATAATGTACAGTTGTAAATAGCAATAAATAAATAAAACTTTTTGTGTATATTTTAATACAGTTGAAGAAGTTGGAACTGCACGTTTAAATAAATATTTCTGTTCACATTCAGCTCGAATTTTTCAGATTTATATTTAACTCTTTCATTATGCGTCTATATATATCTTTTAACCTGAGGTCGTAGCGGATCAATACTCTTAGCAAACCCTGTCATGTCTGCACAACATTATCCTGTATTTTATTTGTAATTATTATTTTAATAAAAATGTCCTGCTTTAATTAACAAGACCTTTAGGCGATAATGTGACAACCTTAAAAAAAAAAAAAAAAAGGATAAAGAAAAGCCGAGGATAAATGGTTGATAAAATGAGCGATAGAGCGCGGGAGGTGGCAATTACAAAATGTTTTTTGCTCCTGATACATTATTTTCGATTTAATTATACCGAGGCATGGCATGTTACCCCAGTGAGATATCGCCCCCCCTCCATCCTCGGCTAATGATCTGTCCACTCTTGTCCTGTCATTTCTCACTCCCCCCCCACACGTCATTCGGGGCTACTTTTTTTTCATCTAATCTTTATAATCTTAGGTGTATCCATGGCGATAAGCGTATCTCTTTTAGGGGACACATCAGTTGGAATGGCAATAATAATGATGGATTACAGAGAAAATTTTAAAATCCGATTAATCATTTTCTACTATCTTCAGGTCATCTAATCCCTTATAATTTAATTTATCAATTTAATTATTTTTTTTTTATAAAATTTATCAACTTTATTATCAATGATAATAAATTAAATTATGTGAGATTATATAAATCTATTCTTGATAAAATTGGATTTACTAAATCATTATTTAATCATGTAGGATCAGATAACTTGGGTAATTGGGATAAAAACACCGAAACGTCAAATTAAAGTCAATAAAAGCGTTTTTTAGAAAATAAAAGAAACTCCAAGGGATTTTCAGCAAATATTGAAATACACATATAACATGTCGTCGGGTTTATAAGTGAACCACATTGCTCTAACCCGCTTGAGAATAGGATATACTACCTCACCAAGTCAAAAAATTGCTCCCTCCATCTATATTGTCATTCAATGCACAGGATTAAATGTAGTTTTCAGAATGCCCCCACTATTTATTAAAAATAAATAGAATAGGACTGACCCTAAGTTTATCTGAAGCTCTCACAGATGAGGAAGCTAAAGTCACAGTGGTGTTTAGATTTTTAAAAGAGCATCTCCTCCTTTCAAAATTTTATCTTCATTTTAAATTTTAATTTTATTATTATCTTATCAGTTTTATTTATTTTTTTAAAGCTTGCCTGAATGAATCTGTGTGTGTTTATCATTATAATTATGATAATCCGTAGGTGTTGATGACCAAAAGATTTTAGGCCTTTAAAAAAGACTAAACAAACAAATGAAACACATTAGATCAAGATTTTTCGTTATAAGTTACTTGGTTTTTCTAGTCTAAAATGTTGTATTTTTTTTAGGTTAATGACTTCCATTTTGAATGAAATATTTATTAATTATTCATAACATTGTACAACGTTTCGGGACCACTGTCCCATATTCAAGCACTTTAAAACCTACAACAATAATAAAACTATCATAACGCCAATCTTCATCCTTATTTATTTTAATTTATACAATAATATTCACCTCATGATTTCATGATGATTACCATGATGGGAAATCATGTTAACTATTTGTGCATCTTCACTTCTCTTTAGCACAGCCATCACTCTATAAGTCCTGTTTTGTATTCAATATTAACTTAGTGATTTTTTACATAAACCTGTTTATTTCATCTGATTTTTATGTTTTTATTTTAAGTCTATTTATAATATCTGCGTAATGTGTATTTAAGTCTTTAGAGTCAGTTTTATAGTTTACTGTGTTTTGTATGTTTTTTGTTATGTATATAGCTTCTAGAAATCTTCTGTTGTTTTGTATTTTGTGCTGTATCTAATATTTTTGGGTTTTAAAAATTGAATTCGTGTTTCAGTTTTATGCTGTGATAGGCCAGAGCTGTGCAATTTATATCTTAGGCGATTTTACAGTTGGTGATATGTTGCTTAAATCCTTATTTCCAGTTTTCTAGATGTTTCACCAATATATACTTTTTCACAATTTTTACAATATATCCTATAAATTGCGTTTAGTTTTTCCATCTTATCAACCCTGTCTTTCATGTTTGACAGCTTATTCTGTAATTTATTATTGTTGTATAAACCGGCTCTGATATTTTCTGAAATTTCGGAGGAAATTTATTGCTATCACATAAATCTACATATAAAAGATAAAATTACTATTGCTTTAACATTAAGAAAAAAAGTATCATCAAATATTACAAAACTTTAAATTTTAACTTACTATATATTATTTATATACCATTAATCAATTAAGAATAGAAAAAAAATAGTTCATTTCTGGAACCAGTTTAACAAAAAAAATAAAGATTAGCCAACATTTTCTAATTCAAATTGATGCTCCTTATTATGTAACCAACAATACCCTACATCAGTACCTTAATATCCCATTTGTATCATACCTTATATTAAATGCAAATTCATGAGAAACTCACTCTTGATCCTTATCTAGCGTTAAATATCCCTACAAGTTTGAAACGGTAGTAGCCCAGAGACCTATCGTAAATAGTTATACTGTATGTGGCTAGAGCTCTCACTCATCCTCCACTGGCTTCTAATACCAGGTGCGTGGTTGAGATGCGCCGGGAACTTACAAGCTCGGTTCAGGGTTTCTCAGGTTTATTTTAAGTAGTACTGAATGTTTTTAAGAGGTTATTACTTTAGATTAAATTAATTTCTTTCTATTAACTTCAAGGACCTGCCTGAAGTCGGTATCTGGCTGTGATAGACAATTATTTATTCTGTTACTGAAGACGTGAGTTAACCCTGTGAGTTCGAGAGCCGTTTGGAGTCCACCAAGCCTCATAAAGTGGGTATCCTTAATTGGAAAAAAATCTTGTGGTCGAGTATGATTCTAACCAAATTACCTCCTTGCGCAACCGTTGGTTTATTAAGAGTACCCTTCATTGGTAGTACCAGTACAGATTTATTTTTTTTATTTTATCATTTATTTATACCTTTTGTAAATATGGTGTGTATGTGCTCTCAATTTCTGATACCTACTACCATAGTCTCTAAATATACGACAAAATGTTACATTAGGGGTATTCATGATCTTTAGTTTAACATGCTAAATGGACAAACTTATGTTAAATGGCGAAATATCTCCTTATTTTACCATATTAAAACGATAGGGGTATTCATGATCTATGTTAAAGCGTGTTAAATGGAAAAACTCGTGTTAAATCGAAAAAAATTGCCTTCTTTTGCCGTGGTAAAACGAAATAACATTTAACATGGCTGAGAGTCTGTTACTTGGTCAGTTAAATCGAGAATGACGTCACACAATAGACCAGTTGAGATCGCCGCCATATTTGTTGTTGTGACTTTCAATACAGTTGTCAATTATCTCATCTTCATTCCCTTCTTCACAAGTTTGAAGATCAATAAGACACTCATAAGCTAAACTTTCACACAAATTCCACTTTTCACTCACTCTAGGCATGTTTTAATTAATTACTTAAATCAAAACTGAAGTAAACAATAACATGAGGGTCTGGAAGGAAGGTTATAAACATAAAGGCTAATACAACAAGTTGCTGAGAAAATCCGCTAGGGACTCTTATGCATTTAACGTTTAAGATGACTTCAAATAGGGCTGCTCACAATCTTATAGTTATAACATTTAACATGGTAAAACATATAACATGGTTGAGAGTCTGTTACTAGGTCAGTTAAATGGAGAGTGACGTCACGCAACAGACCAGCTGAGGTCGTCACCGTTTTATTTGTTGTGTTAGGTTACTTACTCGTAGTTTGATTTTCTTTTGTCTTGTGTTTTGGACTTTTTAAAATATATAATTAGTAGCAAATTTTTACACTTCCACTTATTACTCAATTTAGACAGACATGTTGTAATAAATTAATTTAGTGAAAACTTAAAATTAAACATTAACAAGAAGTTTTGGAAGGGAAGGAAATACAACAAGTTGCTCAGAAAATCCACTAGGTAACATGACTTTAAATAGGGCTGCTCACAATGCTATACTTATAACATTTAACATGGTAAAACATTTTACATTTAACATATCATGAATAACCCTATTACAACATGAAAAAATCGTTGTAATGATATAAAGAACAAAAAAAAAAAAAAAAAAGCCATTTATTTTTAATGAGCGATTTAACGATGTAATGACGAGCGATCGTTAAGGAATATCGTTTTCAAATGGCGACTGCTTTAATGTATCCGTATATTTAGTAACGGTCATTAATGATTCGGAATAACGTTTTTAAAATATTTATCTCCCAATTTGCAGAAACATACCATTTGCATTTTATATATGGAAAGTTTTACAATTTAACGTTATTTTATAAATTTTTATGATCATACACACATGCCAGATAATAATTTGTTTTATTATTACGAAAATTGAATAATTTATAATTAAAATTTTAAATATAGCTGAGATAGAGGAATACCTCAAATACCTCAGTCCATTAGCTGACCCCCAATCGCGGAGGGGGAAGGAGTTGGGGGGGCCGAATTAGGGGCCACCAGCTCTGACAAAATGTAAATGGTAAAGAAAACAAAGGGACCCACCCTCCCCAATTTGCAATTCCCTCCAGTGGTGAATATGTATAAGAAGCTCTCCCAGCCGCCTCCTCTTCCAACAGGATAAACCACTAGTCTTTGTCTTTCTTTACCCTTTTTTTTATTAATGATATACTTTAAATTGCGGAGATTCACCGAGTAGAGGCGCTTCGTCCAATTGAAATTTCCATTCCCTTCATTGAAAGTTATTAACTACGTGGTATTTTTTTATTTATGGTTTCTTTAACTAAAAACAAAAAAATCAAATTGAAATTATTTTGGCATTAGTTACTAAACCTAATGAAAACGTTCCATTAGATACAAATATCCATTAGTGAAGTATAGAGTTCGTTTACCAGTTTACATGGTGAAAGTTTGCAATCATTGCACCAAATGTCATAGCCACTACCATGCTAGATAACTGTATGATAGATTTCTTTGTTTAAGTGTTTTTCCAAATTTTAGTTTATGTAAGCAATTTAAGGGAGATGTTGCCATCTATGGGTAAACTAGCTTAAAGTAATTTATTTATAATATTCATAGTATTCAACATTTAAAACATATTTAATATATAATCTATATAAAAAAATATGTAATTTATAAAATAAAAGAAAGAATGTAATAAATTCGAATTCGGCTGGGCAGAAAATTGTTTTCGGTTACACTGTAGCCGTCAGTCAGGTTCAGAGCCCTCCTGGGGTTCACCCAGCCTCTTAAAGCATAAATCTGGCGGTCGGGAGTGATTCTGACCCAATCACCTCCTTGCACAACCGTTGGTCTAGTAACAGTATTTCCTTACAAGGTACTGATCCCTTAACCCTTCATGGGTTGTAGCAGTACAGATTTTAATTTTTTTTTCATAGAGCAGGCTTTTGATCGAGTCTGGCACCCGGGACTTCTTTACAAACTCCGTAAATTCTTACCTCCTACATATTTTCTCA
>NW_027115081.1:422124-427900 GCF_000696795.3 Halyomorpha halys
CAATAAACAATCTATCTATATATATTTTTTTCAATTTTTTTATTTATTGCTAAATAGTAGAACGTCAATTATTCGCTATTGCAATACTTGTGAATGTATATACATTAATTGAACACTATTGAAACTTTGGTTGCAATTAATATATATATGAAGTGATAAGACGGTAACTATAGTAACATAAATGCTAACAGCTAAATTAAAAAATCAAAAAAAAATAAAATTAACTTTAACACGACTCAACCAAATAAGACCAATTTTTTTTTCATATTGACAATTTTATGTCTACGATCTCTTGACCTTTAGATTTCTATTTATGCAACGTCTTTTACCGACCTGCACTCTAGCGGCTTTTCCTGCAATTCATATCAATGTAGCCTGGATTCTCTTCCTATAACCTTATTCTCACATTTCTTACTTTCTTCATTCCCCTTTCTCCATTTATTTCTTCTTATCCCCTGTTCTTTCCTTTTACAATATTGTTTTATTATTAATTTAACTAATTCTTCATCGATTCTTTACACTGTATCATTTATTTATTACTCACATTTACATGCATATAAATAATAATGTAATCAATCTACTGCTATCTATGTCCATAGTTATTAATCAACTTTTTTCTCTCTAAATGATGGTTGCTGTCTTTTTGTTTTTATAGTCCTGATGAAGACCTAAAAATCAGGTCGAAACGTCGGCATAAATAAATATTTTTTGTTTATTTATGTTGTTCCTTTGCTGACCGCACCCTCATCTTCTTCATCATCATTTCATCTTTTTCAATCAGTAATCTACGACCAACTATCTACACCTCATTACAAATTAGCCCAAACTTTTGATTGGTTATAAAATATCCGTTTCGAATTTGCTTATTAGTAGTAGTTGTTTTTTAAATTTTCTTTTTTATTTCAAACTAATAAATGCATTAAATCTAAATTATATTATAACACTTTCATTAATTTGCTACATAAAATGTGAATAGATTTTATATAATAAACCTCAATGTTCTTCAATATTAGTAGTGTATTGAAAAAAATGTGAATCAAAGTGAGATAAAATATTTTTTATGGGTAAAAAAAAAATTTATATTCATTTTTATCACATCCAGAAAACTTTAAATACGAATTTTCGAAAAAATCAGAAAATAAAATTTTTTGGCTTAAAATTTTCGACTTTGGCTTTAAGAATTAAATTCAAAACAACTTAACCAATCTACGCCAAACCTGGCAGCTAGTTAAATTTACTATAAAATAGTTTATTACGCATATCTTTGTAGGAGTAGTAGTTTTTATGATATTTGACAAAATAAAAATTGTTAATTTCTAGTTTTTTGTATAAAATGTTTGAATTTTAAAAAATATATCTCTAGACCCATAAGACGGACATATGTCTGCCAAAACTCATAATAAAGGAAATTTAACTTATTATAAAGTAGTTCATGACACTTAACTTCGTAGGGGTTAGTAGTTTTTATAAAAGTGGCCAATGAAAATTTGTCCGAACAACTATAAATCAATTTATTTTAGAAAATTTCATGTAAACTATTACTCCTACGAAGATAAATATTTAAGCTACTTTATAGCTCATTAAACTAGCTTTAATTTGAGCGCTAATAGACATCTGTATGTCAAATGGTTTTTGAGATATAAATTTTTCAAAATAAATTCACTAACTAGAGATCTGTACGTCAAATGGTTTTTGAGATATAAATTTTTCAAAATAAATTCACTAACTACTGATTTTTCAGTACGTTCCATACAACATTTTTATGAAATCTTGCTTTTTAAAAAGCTATATCTCGAAAACTATTCAACGTAAATAACTCTATTAGGGCTCATATTTTAGAAAATTTACTCTTCTTTAAATGGCGTCCTCTTAGATATTCTATTATTGTTGGTAGTTTTAAAGATATAGAGCTCCGAATGAAAAATTAATTATTTTTAACGTTTCGAAATAGCCGCCATTTTGTATTCCCACTACCTATACTTGGCAGACTCATCAATTTTGACTAGTAATTATACATAGTTTTCATTAAGGTAATCAAAAATTGGGGTGGAATAACTGACTGTTTTATCCTCTTGGGCTATTGTACTAAATCTGATAATCGGTATAGCAGCGCATAAAGTATGAAAAAACAAATATTACAACCTGGGTCAAAAGTAATAATGATAAATTAACACATTCATACCAAAATAAAAAAAGAATATGTATATAAATAAATAAAAATAGTAAAATCTCTATCTCTCTATAAGTAGAACTCTAAAAACAATTTACAATATAAGGTCACGAGGCCATCTTCTTTTCAGGCGCCTCGGAGGATTGCCAGGAATGGAAGAGGAAGCAAGGTTAGAAACGAGTGGGTTTGGGTGGTTAGGGAGTTTATTATGGAAGGAATGATATCGGGTTCGGACTAGATCGGTTACATAAGGAACATTTAGGTCTTTATGGATGGTTTTATTAGTAACAAAATAAGGAGCATTGAGGATTTTACGAAAGAATTTTGGATTGTAAAGATTGGATACGAGAGGAATTCGAAGGTTTGGTGGAGCCCCAAAGCTCAACTCCGTATGTCCAGATGGGCCTTTTTATTGTCATGTAGATCAGTCTTTTGTAATGAGTTGGAAGTTTAGACCGTTTGTCTAGTAAGTGCCGTAATAGTCGGAATCTGCGTGCAGTTTCCTGTCTTTTCAGTCTTGGGTGAGGATTCCAGGTTAGTCGTTTGTCAAGATGTAGTCCAAGATAACGAATCTGTTCTACAGGGGTAAGAGCCACATTATTAATGTATACTGTAGGGCAATCGGCAGGTATAAAGATAAATAAAACTGACATAATGAAACTAGGTACATGAAGAAATAATGATAAAATAATTAAGATTTTTAATTAATAAAACAATAAAATGAAAGGACTAATCACATACACTATTATTCTAAATACAAGGAAAATACGTTTTAGCTTGTATATACGATAGTAGAGTATAGACTTTAATAAAATTTATTACTAGTCATGGCCAAACTAATAAAATTTTTTTATATAAATAGGTATAATAATATTATATATAAATCATAGAAATAGCCATAACTTCTATGTTTTATTCCCTTTTATACCCCCTCCCTTCCCCCCCCCCTTCTTTTATATTCTTTTCTCAATTTTCCTTACCCACGTTATTAGTTATGTTAACCATATATTATTATTGTTGTTTTCAATTTTTTTTTCTATTAATTTCTTTTGTTAAACTTTATATTTTCCCTCTTTATCTAATATTATGGTTACATATTTCATTTGTTATTTTCTTTACATAATTTTAATTTTTAAATTATTAATAAACTAATATATTCATATTTCTTTGTATTATATAAATTCATTTTTATTTTATTTCCTTAATCATGTTATTTTACCTACTTATTCAATTACCTATGTATGTATTATTTTCCACTTTTCCTATCACTTTATTTTATTAATTCCATTCTGTACAATTATTTCCTTTATGTCATTCTGTTTATATTTTCTGTATTCAATGGTTGTTATCATTTTCTGTTCTCCGCTCTGATGAAGACTAGAAATTCTGGCCGAAACGTTGGCACGATTAAATAAGTTACTTCAACTTACTTATGTTTTATTTTGACCCCATTCCCAACGTCATAATCTTCTCTTCGTATAAGTCATGATTATGATAACTTCTAGATAAGACTAAATCTAAGCCAAATCGGTAAGCCGTTATCGAAACATAGATCTGTAGAGGAAAATACGTGAAAGTAAAAGTTGTGGATAGAATATAATAAAGTAAATTTCGGATTAACTACAAATAGATAGAAACTGAACTATTTTTTTTTTAATTATGTTTAAAATGTAAAACAAGAGTGAAAATTTTCGATTCTCAGCATATATTTTTTTTACTTCATACATTAACACCTAACTTCACGGTAATTAGAAAATATAAAATAAGTATCTAATAAATTAATAATTAAGTGAATTATTAAATTATAATTTTGATTCTATCGACAGAGAATAGGTTTAGAGAGTGGGTCTATCTAATGCAGAGAGGTGGAACCGAAGCGGACTTGGTCCATGTTTACTTTATAGGAAGGCTACTCATTTATTTAAAGAGGTAATCAGGCAGAGTAGAACCCCTAGCGGACCCATTCCCAATATCTTACTGTGTGCAAGAATCGAATCAATGTCCCAGAGGTTAGGTAATAATGCTTCTAACCAAGGTATAATCAGTCTGCTTAAAGTTATAGGCAAGTCAAAGATAAATAAACTGACACTAACTTTAAAAATTTTAGAGGCTCCACTCGGATACCTGAGTTTAAGCATATTAATTATTAATAAGGTTTTGTGTAATAGGAATTCTCACCAAGGCAATTTTCGAATTCTACACTTCGTTTTCGCTACCTTTATTAGCAAATAAAAGACTAAAAAAAACTGCGTGTGAAATTTTTTTTTTAACCTTATGAACTGAGGATTTTTCTAACTACATTTAAAAAATAAAGGTTTTCTCGACAAATCAAAATTAAAATTTTCCCCTGTCAAATAGGTGTAATGGATCAAAATTTTAAATAGAAATTTATTTATTATACATCAAAGACTCCCATAATTATTCTTTTGTATTCAATGAATTTTTTAAAAATTTATTTAATGTAATTTACAACTTTAAAAAATAATAAATACAATAAGTAAATAGGTGGAATGTTTCATTTACACTTGAAAATCTTGGGAAGGAACCACATTGGTGGTACTTCAAGCATTTATTTAAATTAGAAGGTCCCGTTGCCGTTTTCTTTTCAGACGCCTCGAAGAATTATCAGGAATTGTCAAGGATGAGAGATTAAGAACTAATGGGTTAGGATGGGTAAGGAGTTTGGAATGAAAAGACACATATCTGTTTTGTGCAAAAACTGCAACGAATGGGATGTTAAGGTCTTTGTGGAGTTTATTTGTAACGTAATAAGGAGCATCAACGATTTTACGTAAAATTTTGGATTGTAAGGGTTGGATGCGGGAGGAATTTGATGGTTTTGTAGAGTCCCAGAGCTCAATTCCATATATCCAAACAGGTCTAGTCTGATTATCGTAGTGTATAATAATTTTTTGTA
Source organism: Halyomorpha halys (assembly GCF_000696795.3). Lineage (NCBI taxonomy): Eukaryota > Metazoa > Arthropoda > Insecta > Hemiptera > Pentatomidae > Halyomorpha > Halyomorpha halys. The sequence continues at coordinate 427,212 of NW_027115081.1, forward strand.
GTGAATGGAAAGTTTAGAGCGTTTGTCAAGTAGGTGTTGTAGCAATCGAAATCTACGAGCAGTTTCTTATTGAAATTTAAACTGTATACAAAATACAATAAGTTAACGTTATAAATTTTTCAGAACAGAGCATAACCTTAGGAAGAAATCACCCAATGGTGGTACTACAATCATTGTTTTAAATTGAATTATCGACCATTTTTTTTTCAGACTTTTTGGAGGATATAAGGATTGTTAAGGTTGAGATATGAAGAACTAATAGGTTTGGGTAAGAAAGGATTTTGGAATTGAGGAGGTTTATCTATTTCGGACAAAATCTGCAACGAAAGGGGTGTTGGGGTGTTTATGGATGAGTTTATTTGTGATTCGAGAGGAATTTGATGGTTTGGTCTTATAAGAGTGTATGAGAGTTTTTTGTATTAAATTAAAAGTTTAGAGCGTTTGTCAAGAAGGTGTAATAATAGAAATCTACGAGGAGCTTCTTCCATAATTATTTTTAAACAATAACTTTCAACAATAATTATACTGACTTTAACAGCAATAACTTCAACAAGATCCTACCAAACTACACAGGATTTGAGAACGTATGCAGGATGGAAAATAAAAGTTGAGTAATTTTTTCTTTCTTTTTAAAACAATTTTGATCCTTTTTCTCTCAACTTTATTCTTTTTTAACATCCGACGTTTCG
>NW_027115081.1:428145-429197 GCF_000696795.3 Halyomorpha halys
TTTAAATTTAGGAAATAATTTAATAGAAGAATTTATTGGGACAAAGGCAATTAGCCGGCATTTAAGAATTTTAAAGAAAAAAAATGAAAACAAAATAAGGAATCCTTGAGAATGACCTGAGAGGTCGAAACGTCGGATGTTAAAAAAGAATAAAGTTGAGAGAAAAAGGATCAAAATTGTTTTAAAACGAAACTAAACCACTCTCAAACAACTATATTAATAAAAAATAAATCTAATTTTTTCTTGTTTTTTATAACATTTTTCTTGTATGTATTTATACAGTTTATTCTTGTCACATAAATTTCGGTAGTCATGACCATAGCTATGTATTCATCATGTCCATGAAACAAGCAAATATAATTAAAAAAAAAAACAGGCATGAAACCGTAGGACACAGCTAGTAACAATAAATATAAGATGAAGAAATATCTAAATTGTTTCCGTATTATTTATTACAGTTCATCAATGGATTAGATACCATAGAATCGATAGTGATAACTCGATGAATGGAGAATCGACTATTGGTATTGAATGTTGGTTGTCAGTTTGGCTGAAACTGAAAACGAGGGAACCGATAGGTGAAACATAATCCCTTCGTAGGTCTCCGGTTACTGTACAATGACTGCCCGCAATCTTGAAATATGATGTTCCAACAGAGTTGACAACTATGTCCCTTCTGAGAGTATTAGCAAATAACATCGCAGAGTGTAGTTAAACAAAACACTTAAAAAAATAAACACGTTTAATAAACGTATTTGAGATAAACCAGTATTAAATTAATAAAAAAAATAGCTAAAACATGGAATCTGAAACTCCCATCCTCCGATAAAGATTTTCTTATCCAAACTTTAAAACATTCACTTAGAACAAACATCGATAAATACGTCGACAACTCACAGTTATGGGAAAATATTTTAATGCAAAAAACTCTTAAAAAATTTTTTTACATTCTGATATTTGGAATAATTAACATGATGTAAATGTGACTGGAGATTATTTTATTTATCTATTATTTCTTGTACGAAATTCGATTTACATAGTACATAGTCATT
>NW_027115081.1:429247-429751 GCF_000696795.3 Halyomorpha halys
TCCTTCTGTTTTTGTATATTTAGAGAGAGATTTTATTTATTTTCTACGTATTTCTTTTTTCATTTAATTATTTATTTTTATTCTTATGCTTATTTTATTTTAGTATGAATTTAATCAGTTATCGCTATCACTTATTGCCCAACAATTTTGTGGCTGATGGTAATCAAAACACTTAAAAAAATAAACATGTTTTTTTAAATGTATTTGAGATAAACCAGTATTCAAGGAATTTACGTAAAAATAAATGAATAAAAAAATTAGCAGAACCATGGAAACCGCAACTCCCATCCTCCGATAAAGATTTTCTTATCCTAACTTTAAAACATTCACTTAGAACAAACATTATGTTAGTTATGGGAAACTATTTTAATGCAAAAAACTCTTAAAAAATTTTTTTACCTTCTGATATTTGGAATAATTAACATGATATAAATGTGACTGGAGATTATTTTATTTATCTATTATTTCTTGTACGAAATTCGATTTACATAGTACATAGTCATT
>NW_027115081.1:430301-432900 GCF_000696795.3 Halyomorpha halys
ATTTCTTGTACGAAATTCGATTTACATAGTACATAGTCATTGTCCTTCTGTTTTTGTATATTTAGAGAGAGATTTTATTTATTTTCTACGTATTTTTTTTTTCATTTAATTATTTATTTTTATTCTTATGCTTATTTTATTTTAGTATGAATTTAATCAGTTACCGCTATTACTTATTGCTCAACAATTTTGTGGCCGATGGAAATCAAAACACAAAAAAAAATAAACATGTTTTTTGAACGTATTTGAGATAAACCAGTATTTACGTAAAAATAAATGAATAAAAAAATTAGCTAAACCATGGAAACCGCAACTCCCATCCTCCGATAAAGATTTGCATATCCTAACTTTAAAACATTCCCTTAGAACAAATATCGGTATATATGCGTCGACAACACACACTATTTTTATTTTAAAAAACTCGGCATTTTTTATCTTCCAATATTTGGATTAATTCACATGACGTAAATGTGACTGGAGATTATTTTATTTATCTATTATTTCTTGTACGTACTTCTTTATTCTTCTGTTTGTATATATTTAGAGAGAGATTTTATTTATTTTCTACGTATTTTTTTTTTCATTTAATTATTTATTTTATTTTAGTATGAATGTAATCAGTTATCACTATTACTTAATATTTAATGGCCAACAATTTTGTAGCTGATTGTAATATTTATCAATAAATAATTCAAACATGAGAAATATTCACACGAATCCCTATTTTCTTTAGTCTACTGAATTCAATTAAATATTTATATATTTTTTTAAATTTTGAAAATATTTTCAGGTGTAAAAATATAAATGTTAAATTTTTCCATCACTAAAATAATATTTTTTTTATAAACAAAATGTTTTGATTACACCTTCCCACATAGCCCCGTACAAAAAGTTGTTCCAATATGTAAACTTTTATAGCAACACAGTCTCATTCCAAAGATCAATAAAGTTCGTATTTTTCTGGTCTATCAAAAATGTGAAAAATGATTTTTTTCAGGATAAAATTGGAAGTGACGGAAGAAACAAACCTACTTTTTGAAAATCTTCAACTGGTACACTAACACTCGTTGGTTTTGACTAGGACGAAATATTTTTTTTTTTTTAATTATTTTTTCAATATCTTGAGATAGGTAATTATTTCTTAAATAAATCAAAAATTGTTTCATTGTATAGTCTCAACACTTTTTATTTCATCAAAAGTCCAACGTTTCGGCCATTTCGGGCCTCCTCAAGGACAACAATCTTCAATACAAATTCCCACCTTAGTTCAAAATATAAAATTTTTTTGCAGGCTATTCTGCCCAGATCATTAATTATAAGTTAAAACCCTATTTTTTTAAAAATTCATAAATATTTAAAACTTCTAATTTTCAGATTATCCACAATATCACTACCATATATTTTATATTTTGATGTGAGGTGAGAATTTGTATTGAAGATTGTCCTTGAGGATGACCGAAACGTTGGACTATTGATGTAATAAAAAAGTGTTGAGACTATACAAGGATAAAATTTTTGATTTATATAAGAAATATTTTTTGTTGCATAGTTTAAAACAAAATATGAACAAGGAGTAAAAAGTAATTTTTTCCCAATGCTTAAATATCGGCTGTAAGATAAGATGTAGGGCTCACAAATATTATTTGAAGGGTGGACCAATTACGGTGGGTCCCTGACCCTTCATGTGTTTGTAGCGTTACATATTACTTTTTTTTTAATTATATAATTTTTTTTTAGAAAAACTATGAGGGCAACGATCTGAAAATTGGCAAACATTTTCACATTAAATATAAACTAGAGGTAAAAAAAAAAAATAAATAAAAAGAAGGAATTTAGATAGAAGTGCATTAAGTGTTCAATGTGTTGAATTAATTAATTTGTATTTAATCGCTCCTTTCCTCAATTAATAAAATGAAAAATAAATTTATCATTTGAATTGTTTCGATTCAGGAAGCCTTGGGAAGGTTTGTTCTGGGTTTATTAACTGCTTTCGTTTCGAAGAAGAGAGTGGAAAATGGTCGTAAAAGGTTGGATGTTTATCCATTAAGCTTTCAAAAGTCGGTAATTGGTGTTTATTCGACCGAGGGCCAATAACCTCGTCGGGAAGAATCGAAAGGAACAATCGATAATCGAGAGGAAAATGGACTTCCCCTTTGGCACCCTTTGTCCCGCTGGCGTCCAAGGATCTTTCACGCCCAACTGTCCGGGTCACTTATTACAAATTAATTAACATCTTTAAGGATTCTTTTTTACTTTCATAACGAATTTCAATTACGAAAACTTTTGAAACTAAAATAAGGCTATTTTAAGGTATAAAAATCAACTGCCGTGTGCACTATTACACAACTATCACATACTAGTATACTTCCACTAGGAATTAATCTTTACCAGTTTCAGTACAGAAAGAGTAACAGAAAAACAAAAGTATTTAATATCACAAAAAATTGAAATTTTCTCTCAACCATTCATTCAATGCTCAATTGTTACTGAATCAGTATTTAAAACGGGAAGTATGATTTTATGGAGTTAGACTGTCAACTGGAAGGTTCATATCGTGGGAACCTCACCTATTTTTATAAATAATATTTATATACGAGTA
>NW_027115081.1:432950-438741 GCF_000696795.3 Halyomorpha halys
TAATATAAAATATGAAACATTACCTTTAGATTTATCATATCACTAATTGTTTTATTTAATTTATAATCTTAAAGAATTTTTTTAAAATAAATAATTTAATTTCTATTTATTTTATGCCGAGGTTTCGACCTGAGTTTCAGGTCTTCATCATAATTTAATTTCTATCCATTTCAGTCTCAAAACCATTTATTTTTCTTATAAGTCCGACGTTTCGGCCAATCCGGCCATCCTCAGGAACAATGTTAATAAAATTTTAGAATTGTATAATTTAAAAACTCTAACTCTATGCAGGCTATTCTGCTCAGGTCAAAACAACAACTTCGAATTAGTCAATATTCAGTTAAAACCAATTATCACAGTCACTATTCCTTAAAAACTTTATCACAACCTAGTTAAGATATTTTATTTTGTATTTTATTATAATAAATTTCTTATATTTTTATACTTAAACTATAATTTAAAATAAAAATACTATATTTATATTATAGAGGAAAGGAGGGGAATGTGTGGGGAGGGTTAGGAGGAAGTGATATTCGCATGGTCTATAAGGCCGTTTCGTGTCTAAAAAAATATATGCATATATACTTATTAATCTGTGTGAGCAATATAAACTTTAAAATTTAAATTTTATCAAATACAGGGAGGAAGTTCCTCTTCATCCTTAAACCTTATACCCTAATTTATACCGCTAATCCATATTTTATTCATATATTGCGATGGTATACTTTGAGATATTGCTTCAAGAAAGATATCCTTTGTGGGCGGGCAAAGAGGGGGGGGGCGCTACTTAATTCGTTTTGTAAATTGCGATCGGGGGGAATTTTATAGAAGAGGCGGAAGCCAGGACAAGCACGGCCTCCCAAATCTACATACAAATTAAGAAATTTACATCCCTATGATTGTTTCAGCTCCCGGTTTGATGGAAATGACACGCTTAAAACTCAAACTCCAACTGGTAGCCAATAATGGTGGTCGGTTAATGATCGATTGTTCCTTATTACTTTTCCTTATTCGTTTCATACTAATTTCTTGCTTTATAGCAGTTCTTATTAAAACTATACTTTCTTATGATAATGAACTCCCTAACCACCCAAACCCACTAGTTTCTAACCTTGCTTCCTCTTCCATTCCTGGCAATCCTCTGAGGCGCCTGAAAAGAAGATGGCCTCGTGACCTTATATTGTAAACTGTTTTTAGAGTTCTACTGGATAGTTTCTCTACATGCTGTATCATATCATTATGTCATTATGATCAAATTTACTTGTTGTATTTTTTATACAGTTGTAAATATCAATAAAAAAAATAAAAAAACTTTCTTATGATGTATTATTTAGTTTTAAACCACAGCGCTTATTCATCTCTCTTTGCTCAGTGGTGTATCAGGGTAGTATCCTTGGTCATATCCCTTATAAAGTTTTTACAGTTTACATCCAATCCATACTCGCACTTCATAATAACCATATAATTGCATTCCAAATTTTCCAATCCCATATCATAGCCCTCGAAAATGGTGTCGTAATTGGAGGGTTAAAATAAATCCCATCAAATCACTTTTACCCTTCGTCATAAGCCTACCGACTGCCCTACGGTATCGTTTAATAATGTTGCTCCCTTTCGAACATATCCACGACCTTGGGGTGTAACTGGACAAACCTGGAATTTTGAAAAAAAACAACTGAAAAGGCAGAAAACTGAGCGTCAATTCCGACCACCACTTACAAGACAAACGGTCTAAACTTCCAATCCATTACAAAAGACTGATCAACATGACTGTAATAAGGCCAATCTGGATATACGGATTAGAGCTTTGGGACTCCACTAAATATTCGAATTCCTCTCGTATCCAATCCTTACAATCCAAAATCCTTCGTAAAATCCTCAATGCTCCTTACTTTGTCACAAATAAAACCATCCATAAAGACCTTAATGTTCTATATGTAACCGATCTAGCCCGAACAAGATATCATTCCTTCCATTATAAAATAACTCCTGAACCACCCAAACCCACTAGTTTTAACCTTTATTCTTCTTCCATTCCAGTTAATCCTGAAAGAAGGCGCCTGAAAAGAAGATGGCCACGAGAGAACTACCAATGGGAAGTTTCTCTCCTACGTAGGGAGGTTAAGATTCGTCGGGACATTTTGCTCGAAGCATCCATCAGAACTGAACAACAATTAATGCCAGTAGTTGGCAAGAGACCACGCTGGAGGTCAAATACAAAATAGATAGGTAGAATCGACAAAGATGCAAAAGAGCTGGATGCAACTAACTACCCAAGATGTTGTGGAGAAAGCTGGTTAGGGCGATCCAAGATCTACAAGGTCTTTAGAGCCAATCTAAAAAAAAATAATAATAAAAAATATACTCCATTTATTCCTGTCAAAACGATCCATATCTCTGAAGGAACGAATCCTTTAAATATCAATTTTGTATTCTCTCACATTCACCAACTTCCGTTATTGGCGAAAATAGCATGTCCCTCCCTCAATAACAGTATCCAAAAATTTTATTCACCTACAAAAGTAAATGAAAAAAACGTTCCTTCAATTCCAAATTTGATAATATTTATCAATAATCTTTAAATAATAAAATCTACCTTAAAGTAGTGAAAAATGAGTCCATAACCACCACCATCAATGTTGTCAATATTTTAAGTTTAGGCCCTTTGGGGCACAACTAAAGTATCAGATTTAATTGACATGTTCTATTCGATTTTTTACTTCTTTTATTATTAATTTAGAATAAGGATTAATATTATTTTGTTCTCTAAAATATATTTATTTTTTCAGTTCCTGTTAACTATGCCTTTAGATAAATTAGAAATAGTTAAATTAAAATGTAATAATGTTAAGTTTGCATAAAAAGGAATTAGCGTCTTTAACTTCCGTGGTAGGCAATTTTTTAATTTGTGAGTTTTTAGTCACGTACATTTCCATGGAAACGGGAGACAGTCTCTTTGAACTGACATCTCTATTTCTCCATTTTTCTACTTTGGTTAGTTATCAAATTTTTCATCGTTCATATTTATACACTTTTGTATTGTTAACAGTACAAAATGGTTAATTATTTAACCATTTTTTTAAAAATTATTTTTGTGAACCCATGACCTCTTGCCCTACAGTATCCTTTAATAATACCCCACTTATTCCTGTCAAACAGATCCGTTCCTTAGGACATCTCGACAAACGACTGACATGGAATCCTCATACAAGACTAAAAAGACAAGAAACTGCTCGTAGATTCCGACTATTGCAACATTTACTGGACAAACGATCTAAATTGCCAATCCATAACAAAAGACTGATCTACATGACTATTATAAGGTCTATATGGACATACGGAGTTGAGCTATAGGGCCCTACTAAACCATCTAATTCCTCCAGAATCCAATCCTTACAGTCCAAAATCCTTCGTAAAATCCTTAATGCTCCTTGCTTTGTGACGAATCAAGTCATCCATCAGGACCTCAATGTTCCATATGTTGCCGATTTGGCCAGATCCAGATACCGTTCCTTCCAAAACAAACTTCTCAACCACCCAAATCCACTTGTTTCTAACCTGGCTTCTCCTTCATTACCTAATAATCCTCCTAAGCGTCTGAAAAGAAGATGGCCTCGAGATCTTCTACTCTAGAAATGATATTGGAGTTCTATCAATGGATAGATTCTACACATGTTTGTATCATATCGCCTACGGCAAATTTACTTGTTGTATATATTTTATACAGTTGTAAATAACAATAAATAAATTATTAAAAAAATAAAAGTTTAGACCCCAATTTTTCCACCCCTCTCATGTTTCTCACCTTATTACTTCTCTGATTACCAATTTAGAATAGATTTAATTTGATTTGAAAATACTACCATTCATTGCTACTGTAAACGGTAAGCTCAATAGTAATCAGTTATGCAAAAAGACTCAGAACAAAAATTTTACTATCAATTTAAACAAAAACTCTCTAACATTAAAGGGAATTATCGTTCAAAGCGAGACACGGTACACTATGAATTTTATATTCCGCCCCGACATGGCGAATATTAAAACAAAGAAATAAAATAGTTATGTTCTATTTTACGGAGACCTTTAATTTTTTGTTGTGGTTTCCTGCCCGGTCTCATTTCGTATTCAAATTCAGGTGTAAGCCGCCTTATCCCTCAAGCGGCTTGTGCGTAATAAAAAAGGGTATGTTGTTTTTTTTTTTTTTTTTGTTTTGTTTCCTTGCGCGCAAATGTCAGAGTAATTTGCTCGGGGGGCCCTTGCCCGTTTTTGCCCCTCAGATGCGACACATTGTACCCGTCCTCCCGTCACAAAAGTATAACCCAATTTTTTGCCACTTCGTATCAACTTATATTTATAGCGCTCGTATATATATTTGAGGAAATATTATTAATAATTTTTTTTTTTTTTTTTTATTTCGACTAAATATCGATATTAATCGATAGTGCTAGTAGGTCGACTGATATTACTTAAGGGCGCCAGGGATCAACAATAATAGAGCGTGTCCAATCACAAAATGGCGCAACTATCGAACCATTTTCCTTTGAGATGTTTGATACCAATTTACTGCTAAAGCTATAACCATCATGTTCTATTGGAATATAAAATAAAGTTTGCAATGTTCATAAATCGGTATAGCGTTCACTACAGTTTTATATTTCTAGCATTTTTCGTTATATATTTGTCATACTAACTATAAAATAATCCATTTATGAACTAACTATAGAAATAAATACAACCACGTTGATAAACTCTAGTAAGGAACTAGGTCTTGAAATAAATACGGATAAAACAAAATACATGGTTAGTAGTAGAAACGCGAGCAATTTCGGTGATATTGATATAGGAGGATATACGTTTGAACAGGTAGATAAGTTTAAGTAATTAGCTTCTACGGTAACTAGAAAAACGAAATTGATGAGGAAATAAAAACGAGGTTGAAGGCGGGAAATGCTTGTTATTTTTCAATTTCGAAACTGCTTAGCTAGCGCCTTCTATCCAAAAACTTAAAAATTATAATTTACAAAATGATTATCCTTTTCACTGTTCAATCTCAAAATTTTGTCAAAACAACTAGAAATCATTTTTTTTATTTTATTTTCAAATGTCATGAGAAGACTGAAAAGACAGGAAACTGGTCGTCGATTCCGACTATTACAACATTTATTACGCAAACGGTCCGAACTTCCAACCCATTACAAAAGACTGATCTACATGACTGTTATAAGGCCTATCTGGATATACGGAGTTGTCCACCAAACCATCTAATTCCTCTCGAATCCAATCCTTACAGTTCAAAATCCTTAATGCTTCTTACTTTGTCACAAATAAAATCATCCATCAGGACCTCAATGTCCCATATGTTGCCGATTTGGCCAGAACCAGAAACCAATCCTTCCATAATAAACTTCCCAACCTCCCAAACCAACTCGTTTCTAACCTGGCTTCTTCTTCACTACCTAATAATCCTCCTAGACGTCTGAAAAGAAGATGAGCTCGAGATCTTCTCCTTTAGAAATGTTTTTGGAGTTCTATCAATGGGTAGATTCTCCACATGTTTTTATCATGTCATAATATCACATACGTAAATATTATATATTAGAGTGTAAATGGGACTAAATTATATTATTTTTTTTCTTTCATACATATAGTTTGATTATGTTCATTTTGTTTATCCTTCTGTTTGTACATATTTTAAGAGTTTTTTTTTTTCATTCATTTATTTATTTTAGTATGTATGAGATCATTCATCACTATTACCTATTGTCCACAACTGTGTGGCAGATTGTATATA
>NW_027115081.1:438871-449823 GCF_000696795.3 Halyomorpha halys
AAAGTCCCGTTGGAAAATGTATATTGAATGGAATGGAATATATTTTGATTAAATAAACAGCTTGTGAAATTTTTTTTTTCACCATCAAATTCCTCCCGCATCCAATCCTTACAATACAAAATTCTACGTTAAATCCATGATGCTCCTTATTACGTTACAAATAAACTCATTCACAAAGACCCTAACATCCCATTCGTTGCAGAATTGGCCCAAAACAGATATGCGTCTTTTCATTCCAAACTCCTTAACCATCCTAACCCATTACTTCTTAATCTTTCAGCCTTGACAATCTCTGATAATGCTCTGAGGCGTCTGAAAAGAAGATGGCCACGGGACCTTTTAATTTAAATTAATGTTTGAAGTACCACCGATGGGTGGTTCCTTCCCGTGATTTTCAAGTGTATATAAAACATACAACATATTTACTTATTGTATTATTTTGTACAGTTGTAAATTACATTAAATATATATATAAAAAACATATTCAATATAATGTCAATTTTAAATAATGGTTTAATCTGCAAAGTTATTAATCTTATATTATACAATTAGTTTATGTTCATCTTGTCTATTCTTTTGTTTGTATATACTTAAGAGAGTTTTTTTTGTTATCATTATTTTTTTTATTTATTTTTTTTTATTTATTTTATTTTTTTATTTTAGTATGTATGAGATCATTCATCACTATTACCTATTGCCCACAACTGTGTATCAATAAATAAATCTATCTATCTATATTATACTATGTAAATATACTTTTTTAATAATTAGTTCTTTTTTAATGCTATGTTCTACAAAACCTGTTGCAGAGATGACTATGCAATCAATAAAGTTGTAAAAGGTCGCAATAAACTATTTGTGTGACTATGAGGACCAATTGAAAATCGTCTATATAAAACTGCAGCTATGTCCGAAGATGCTGGATATAGCTGGTATATATGGTATAGCTAGAAGGGGAAGTATGAACTCAAGTGGAGAGCCATGTTTGGCAGTCCTATACAAACTATGCATAGCCAACAAGATGTCAAGCTTCGGAGGATATGTATAATAAGATACCTGAGGCGATACTTCATCCATCATCTCACGGCAAACTGTTTTCCTTCGTCTCTTCTAATATTGGCTTCTCTTCTCTCACTTTGATAGGAGGAATCTTAACTGCTTTTTCATCGCTCGTTTATTTATTATATTATGTTTAACTATGTATTCATTCACAAAAAAATATATATATAAAATAAACTATACCTAACTTAACAATCATAAACTTCGTATTTTTACTAAACCTGATCCTTATTGGATTATTTTCGTTTAAAAATACTCATGACTGTAGTTATAGTTATTAATATAGTGTTCTAGTATATAATTTTTTAAGTTATTTAAGAATGAATGTTTTTTTTTACTTCTACTTACTGGGACTCCACTAAACCTTCGAATTCCTCTCTTATCCAACCTTACAATCCAAAATCCTTCGTAAAATCTTCAATGCTCCTTATTTTGTTACTAATAAAACCATCCATAAAGACCTAAATGTTCCTTATGTAGCCGATCTAGCCCGAACCCCATATCATTCCTTCCATAATAAACTCCCTAACCACCCAAACCCACTAGTTTCTAACCTTGCTACCTCTTCCATTCCTGGCAATCCTCCGAGGCGCCTGAAAAGAAGATGGCCTCGTGACCTTATATTGTAAACTGTTTTTAGAGTTCTACTAATGGGTAGTTTCTCTACATCCTGTATCATATCATTATGTCATTATGATCAAATTTACTTGTATTTTTTTTATACAGTTGTAAATTTCAATAAATTAATAAATAAAAAATTATAAACTTCTACTTACCTATATATGGTATATATAGTAAGTGAGAGTATTATTACGATCGTCAACATTTTTTTCTTCAAGGTTTCGACATAAATAAACGTTTAGAGATGGGCCAAAATTAGCTATGGATGAAACTAATAGCTAAAGTTGCCATGGATACGACTCTTATTCATGAATGGACCATTGATAATTAAATATCGTATCCATGGCAATATTAGCTGTTAGTTTTCACTATAGGTGATTTATGCCCACCTCTGCCTGATTCGAAGTACTTAAGTATCTCAAACCGGTCTGTCAAGGTGTCTGGGAGCAACATTCTTCATAAAATCGACTGACCGCAAGTTTCACTTTATAGAATCGATTTTCAACATGTACTCGATTTACGGGTCTAAGGATTTTGATCAAATTCGGCATGTCAATGTACCATTAGAGCTTAATATCAGCTAGGTCATATCCTCACCTATATAGTTCCACAGGAATTAAACTGCAAATTTCAAAAACTCTTCCTATAAAGTAACTTTATATTGTTTATTTAAAATAAATAACCAACTTATAATTGTTCGCAGAAATAAAAAATGGACAAAGGATTTGTAAATTAGTAAATTCCCTTTTTTCGAAGTCGAAGAATACATTTTAAGGAGGGTTGGTTAATTTCGGTTAATATTTTACAATTTCCAAAGATATTTTTTCAAATTATCAAGATTATATTAACCTCTAAAATACCTCCAAGGAAGTGGAGAAATTTTGTCAAGGTGCTCTGCAGGGTATATCTCTCTATTATATATAAAATTTTTTAGTAAAAACCGTATCCCATATCACAGCCCTCGAAGAATGGTGTCGTAATTGGAGGATTAGAATAAATTCCAACAAATCCCATAAAATTACCTTTATCCTACGTCGTAAACCAACTGACTGCCCTACAGTATACTTCAATAATGTTGCCCTTACCCCTGTCGAACAGATCCGCTACCTTGGACTACATCTGGACAAAAGACCTGGAATCCTCACTCAAGACTGAAAAGACAAGAAACTGCACGTCGATTTCGACTATTACAGCACTTACTAGACAAACGGACCAAACTTCCAATTCATTACAAAAGACTGATTTATATGACAATTATAAGGCCTATCTGGACATACGGCGTTGAGCTTTGGGGCTCCAATTTCGAATTCCTCTCGTATCCAATCCTTACAATCCAAACTCCTGAGTAAAATCCTAAATGCTCCTTACTTTGTCACAAATAAAATCATACACAAAGACATTAAAATGTTCCATTTGTAACCGATCTAGCCCGAACCAGATATCACTCCTTCCATTATAAACTCCCTAACCACTAAAACCCATTAATTTCTAATCGTGCTTCCTCTTTTATTCCGGACAATATTCGAGGCACCTGAAAAGACGATGGCATCGAGACCTTATATTGTATAAATGTTTTTAGACTACTACCAATGGACAGTTTCTCTACATCCTTGTACCATGATTTCCTCAAATTTACTTGATGTATTTTATGTACAGTTGTAAATATCAATAAATAAATTAAAAAAAAAAAAAGTAAACACCGTGAAATATATAATAATAGTGGAGATATTTTGTAACTAACTTTTTGTTTTGTTTTGAATGTTGTTTGAAGGTTATAATTTATTTATTTTTTTATTCTCTGTATTTAAAATTGTTTATATACAGACAGAAATGCTTTATTTAACCATGCTGTCAAAATACATTAGGTTGCTATAATATACAGCAAACTAATCAATCAATCCATGATCGGACATATGTATATGTATCATATGCATATATATGTGATCTGAACCACATTCTGCCCCTCGATAGGATCTCACGTTAATCATACTATTTTACCATATATGTTCTACTAAGACATGATCGATTTTATTACGCGTAAATAACGCGATTTGATCACGGTTAAGTATCAAAAGGGATTAGATAATATGAGAACGGTTGGGAGAGCGAAATCCTTGGGTGAGTTGCTCAGGACTCCCAGTAGACAATAAACCACACTCAAATGAAACAATGGACAATGGAACTGCGGAATAAATGATATACATGTTCTCTTGTTCACTTTTCCTCCTCCCAATCCCATACAATGTTCACTTAACTAATTCCTTGTGAAAATTTTCCTTATATAGAGCATTTATATAAGCATATATGTATATAAAGTATTTATTTATATTGCTGAGGTGGGAATAACTCTAAAAAATGTCAAAATTAATTATAATCGACTTGGTAATACAATGGATTAAATCGATATGTTATATAAGTTATATCACAAGAAAAGAAGTTACCCTCACAATAAGGACACATTTCATAGAAAGACCGCAATTAAGAAGTTTTCATTCTGTGAAAAAGTGTTCTGTTTCCCTCTCCCCGGTGCGAAGGTGTCAGAGATTTATTTTCGAAACCCGGGAGAGCACTAATCGAATTAAAACTACTGCGACGTAAACACCCCCCCCCCGACCCTAAATCCCACCCCCTCCTATTCTTCTTGCTAAGAGCCCCATCTACCTCAGAACTTTCTAAAGCAGTCGCCCATAACTTTCCGATCCTTCACTTTTGTTATTTTGCATCTTCGTCTTTCAAGGACAGAATATATGTCCACGGTTGAGAAAACTTTATGAAAAAACTTAAGATGTATGATTTTACTAACTTTATAATCTCTGAATGTGGCTAAATTTAAAACTTTAAGTATTATACTTCAATTTACTTTTTCTTCTTTTCTTTTATATAACCATGCAAACTGCAGACTTCAGTCCGACGAGCTCATATTTATCATCTATAATAAATCTGAATTTAAACTACGAATACGAACAATTATATATACCCATTAGATATTAAATTAAATTAACTGAATTATTATGTAGGTGAGCGGAAGCCCCGGGGTAAGGCGCGTGGCTACTTTATTTGATAAAAAATAATGAGGATTTCAATAAATTTTTTTATGAAAAAGCAAATCATATTGCTTTACAGCAATTTCAAAGAAATTAAAAATTATAAAATTTTTCACGTTGATTTATTTGATGCATTTTTTTTTATGCAACCGGTGACCATTGTTCATATAATTGTTCGATGCACTTCTGCATTTTATCCAATTCCTACGTTAATATAACCTTTGAAAGCTTTTACCCTACATTAAATTTAGATTTTAAATCCTTATAAGTGTGCAAAGAAAAAACTGTTTTGTTTATATCTCCGATTTTAATTTGTTTAAAATATGTGCCCTTTGGTGCTGAGTATAGAGCCCAAAACCCACTTCTATGTTTTGTGTAGATTGGTTAAATCGTGTTGAAATTATTTATATTTTTTGTTTACAGTATATTTTTATTACATAATGTTATTTACCACTATAAACTATATAGATATAATAAACAATTAATTAAATCATTAATCATAAATAACTAAATATATTAATTTATTATTGAAGCGCGTGGCTACTAACTCTAAGGACGCGAGTTCGAATCGGGCTGGGCAGAAAATTATTTTCTGTTACTCTGTAGCCGTGAGTCAACTCTTGTGGGGTCTGGAGCCCTCCTAGGGTTCACCCAGCCCCTTTAATTAGGTAAAAATCTGGCGGCCGAGTGATACCGACAAAATCACTTCCTTGCACAACCGTTGGTCTAATAACAGAACTTCTTTACAAAGCACTGATCCCTTGACCCTCCATGGATTGTAGCGGTAAAGATTAGACTCCACTAAGGAACTAGGTCTCGGGACAAAAATGGGAACAATTTCGATGATATAGATATAGGAGGAAATACATTTGAACAGGTAGATAGGTTTAAGTATTTAGGTTCTACGGTAACTAGAAAAAAATGAAATTAATGAAGAAATAAAAGCTAGGTTGAAGGCGAGATATGCTAGTTATTTTTTAATTTCGAAACTGCTTAGCTCGCACCTTCTATCGAATTTTTTTTTTTAATTATTTATTTAATGTAATTTATAACTGTATAAAATAATACAATAGGTAAATATGTAGTATGTTTCATATACACTTGAAAATCTTGGGAAGGAACAACCCATTGGTGGCCATCTTCTTTTCAGACGCCTCGGAGGATTATCAGGGATTGTTAAGGATGAAAGATTAAGAATTAATGGGTTAGGATGGTTAAGGAGTTTGGAATGAAAAGACGCATATCTGTTTTGGGTCAAATCTGCAACGAATGAGATGTTAAGGTCTTTGTGAATGAGATTATTTGTAACGTAATAAGGAGCATCGAGGATTTTGGATTGTAACTATTGGATGCGGGAAGAATTTGATGGTTTGGTGGTGCCCCAGAGCTTAATTCCATATGTCCAAATTGGTCTGATTATTGTAGTGTATACTAATTTTTTGTAGTGATGGAGTCCTAAGTAATGAATCTGTTCAACAGGCATTAGTGGTGTATTAAGAAAGGATACTGTAGGACAGGAGGGCAGAGGTTTACGACGGAGAGTAAAGGTGATCTGGTGGGATTTGTCAGGATTTATTTTGATTCTCCAGTTTTTACACCATTCTTCAATAGATGTTATGTGTGCCTGTAGTGTTTGTGATGCTTTAGTTGGGTCGTTGTTTACATAAAGTATACATGTGTCATCAGCACATGTTGTTACGACTGTGTTAGGGTGGGTTGGGATGTCAACCAAAAACTCAAAAGTTAAAATTTACAAATTATTATCCTTTTCACTGCCCAATCACAATCAATCTCCTTGAGAAAAAAATAAATAAAACAGACTAAAATACCTAACAAATCTGTAGTTACAAACTGATTATGCTATAAGGTACATCTAACTATAAAATAAAGGATCGTTAGAAATTTGGAAAAGAGAAGCCCAGTCGGTAATAAAGAGGAAGGGAGAAGAATATATATTAAACTAAAGAGGAAGAGAGAAGAATATATATTGAACTAAAGAGGAAGAGAGAAGAATATATATTGAACTAAACCTAGATTAATGTGTTCACACTAATGAAGAGAAAGTCTACCACGTACACTGGCCTATCTTCACTACCTCACCAATGTAGTAAGGTCTTCTTATAGACTTATTATACAAATACTTCTTGTATAAGAATAATAGTAATAAATAATAACAGTAATACTTGAAGAAGTTTGTTGGGGGGTGCGGTCAGCAAAGAACAACATAAATAAACAAAACAATATTTATTTATTTATTTTATGCCGACGTTTCGACCTGAGTTTCAGGTCTTCATTAGGGCTATAGAACAGAAGAGATAACAACAACAATTAGAGTAACATACAATTGAAAAGGAATAGTATACAAACAAATTTAGAATTATATAAAATATTGAATAAAATCATAAATGATAACTGATAATTGAATAGTACAAATTTTTTTTTAATTTATTGATATTTGTGGAATTGTATGATAGTAAATTGAAAACAGTGACTAATATAATATCATGTAGGTAAGAAGATATGTATGATAGTTCTTCTTTGCTGAACGCACCCCTCGACAAACTTCTTCAAGCATTAATCTACGGTCAACTATCTACATCTCAATAACAGTAATAAATTATAATAAAAGGATATTATTGTGATAGTGGGTTGCTCAATGGTAAGGGAATGTACTATAAACTCCAAGTTTAAGGTATCCAAGGCTTTGGAAATAATTCAATTTCTGTTACACTGTAGGCCTGAGTCAACCCTGCGGTTTGGGAAAACGGGATTCTCTTGAAGTGAGCACACAAGTAATTTTGTAAAGAAACTGGCGGCCAAGCGTGATTCTGATTAAATCCCCTCCTTGCACAACCGTTGGTATAGTAAGAGTATTTCCTTAGAAAGTAGTGCACCCTTAACTCTTTTATTTTTTTATAGTATCAAGATATATAGCTATTTATTTTCGATAGTACTATATATTTACTTTATTGGGATATTTTGTATTATTGGTTTATTTTATATAATATGCTTTATTAATTTATTAACTTTATATTTATAAATTTACTCTCTATTTTTTAGGTGGGAGTGGGTAGCTCAATGGTAAGACATTGTGCTACTAATTCAATGGACCCAGTTTCGAATCCAGCTGTGGTAGATAATGTTTTGTTTCACCGTAGCGAGCCATGTGAGTTCGGGTGCCCTTCGGCGTTCACCCAAACTCATGAAGTGAGTACACTTAATTGATTAAAAAATCACCTCATTGCAAAACCGTTGGTCCTGTAACAGTACTTCCTTATCCTTAAGTATTGCACCCCTAACCCTTCATGTATTAGTAAATTTGATTTGATTTTTGATATATTTTATTATATCATGATATAGTATTTTACTTTCTATTTCTTTTTTATAGATTATATTTATTATAATTATTTTTTTACATAATTTATGTCCAAATATGTTATCAAAATGAATGCCATCAATATACAGCTCTCTCTGAATTCATATTCTGGTACATTATAATTGTTTTTAAAGGTTCTCTTTAAGTTTTGTGATAACTTATTAGTAGTGATATTTATGAGCTTATTTTTTACAGAACTTTTGAGAATCAAGAATTTCGTTTTTAGTGTATCAAGATGTCAAATCAAATTGTGTTATTATTTATTTCTTACTAATATATATTAAACATTTATTTAAAATAAATATAAGTTTAACATTATATTTTTTAAAAGATACAACATTAGATGAATAATGAAGCGATAGTAGACAGGAGGTGTAGAGAGGAGATAGGATAGAGCCGTTTAGACGAAAATCTGCTGGGAGGGAGAGCGGTCATGATGGATCGCTTCACGTGATAAATTATTTAGCCCTTTAATATTGCAAGCTTTAAAGTCCCGAGTCCTCACTGACAATGGCTTCCCTGGCACAATTAATAGATGTGCCTCCTCTTAGTCAGGAGGCTACACAATGTATTCTCGTATATTTAACATTGTTTTAATGTAATCACATTTACTTACCAAAAACAGTTTTAATGATATCCTTTATAAGAGATTTGTAGGGAATAATCAATTACGTTAGCTAAATATGTTTTATACATCTATAAATGATGTATTCATTAAAATGACAATTTTGATTAGATATCGGTCGATTTTATAATTTAGTGCGATATTATTCAATTTAAGTGTAATAACTTCCCTATCTGTAAATCCGAAGAAAAGGAAGACCCCATTCACTCCATGACAATCTGCCACGAGTATAGTGAAATTATAATAAAATATTTTGAGCAGCAGACCTGCACTCCAGAACAATTACACAGTTTATTAAAATGCTCTAATTAGAGAGCTCTTAGCAACTATGCACGACGGGCTACACAGGAAAGAGCTCAGTTGGTTAACATGAGAGGAATCAATACCATATCACAGTTTGATATTATTATTTTGTTTCTTTAGAAGTAATACCGTTTAGTTTTAATAATTGACTTGTTACAAGCATTGGTTTAAAACCGTATATCTTTCTTTTTTTTTTTTTTTTTTTTTTTTTTTTTTTGTTATTTATGTGTTACGTTAAAACAAAGCACACAGACTTCGCCTGGCGGATATTCTTCCATTGTCTATATGTTTATATTGATTTAAATATATCCATTTTTTTAAATGATTATTATATATGTTTATAGTTATTATACTATATATTTTTTGTATTTTTATAACATTAAAAAATATATATAAATGCATCAAACTTCTCTTGATATGTGTCCACATGTATAACAGCAACTCTCCCTCATAGGTTATGAAGGTCTCTGTCAACAAAGTTAATATTTAATGAATTTGAATCCCTTTATTACGAAACTCATCCACTCCGGACGCAGGCATCAATTTTATTTCCTGTCAGTACTGTGTCAAAATAAATTTTGAACGTAGCTTTTTTTTTTTTTTTTATTTATCTATCAACTTACTATAAAAAAAATCCACATATCTTATTAGGGAATACTGAGAGTACTAATAGACATTTTGTCATTGTGTATATTGTCATTCAGTATATGTAAAAGATAAAATTAACCTATCTCTCAAGATTTAAAAAAGAATAAGCAAAAATTAGTTGACAACTAGTCCAATATTGTGCAATAAGATCCCTATACATCGGAAATAGTCAAATGGAACCATGCCTAGACCATTTCATCAAAATCACCTAGCACTCACATATTTGTTCCCGTCATGACACACTCAAACTATAAAAGTATACTGAGTGCTAACTAAGAATTGACTCAAATCCTTTCGGAAAAATGTACAACTAAAGATTATGTAACACGCTACAAGACGAAAAATGGCAAAACGAAGGAAAGATATGCAACTTAATATCTGAGTTGGCGGTTTAAATCTGGCGGTGGAGCATGATCAAATTACTTCCTTGCACAACCATTGATCTAGTAACAGTACTCCATTACAAAGTACTGCACCCTTCATGGATTGTAGTGTTACAGATTATAATTTTATTGATATATTGATCAATTATAAACACACTTTACTTTTTATGTAATGAAAACATGTAACTTGTAATATATTAATAGATACGGAGCATGTAAATATTATAATATTATAATATATAAATATTATAGTATATATATTGATAATTTTTTTCTTAACTGTTGTAGAATTGAGAATCAGTCAATAATGCAACTTTATTGTTTTCATAGTCATACCCTAGAATGAAAAAGACAGTTTCTTTATTTTTTATTTGAAGAAACAGACAACATATAAAATAGAAATGACAGATGGACAACCTAGAAGGAAAAAAAATGGTTAGGTATTGGAAAAACCAAAGCAAACCTATCTCCATTTCAAAACCTATTCAGTACTGGCACAAACCTGAGTTAGTCGGATCATACTGTAATAGACAATTGTAAGTAATGTCTTTACTAAGCAATGGATTACTCATATATTACACTATTTATTATTTATATACACTATTTATAAGTATTTGTTAAAAAAAAAAAACTGTTTTTTCATTGTAGGACATTATGCGAACAATAAAGTTGCGAAACGTCCTCTAAATAAAAGGAATATGGTCCAGGTGCTGTCAAAAAACCTCAAATAGTAGAATTATACTGAGCCAACGTTTCGCCCCACGTTGCAGGGCTTCGTCAGGGCTAAAAAAGATACAAACACATAGTTACAAAAGGAAAAAAAAAAAAAAGAGAAAAAACATAAGTGTAAAATAACAGGGGTATAAACTGTAAAAAAGTAAGATATAATAAGA
>NW_027115081.1:451669-453152 GCF_000696795.3 Halyomorpha halys
AGTGTATATGAAACATACTACATATTTACCTATTGTATTATTTTGTACAGTTGTAAATTACAATAAATAAATAATTAAAATATAAATAAATAAATAAAAAGTGCAAAAAATAAAAGTCGAAACCGTAGAATATATTTTTAAAAACCTATATATTGTAATGATATTTTATTCTATTTATAAATAATGCTTTTTAAATAGAGGTATATTAGACGTTTTTACTGACATAATATAGTATTTTGATGATTTAAATAACATTAGTATGATCATTTTTAAGTGTTTAGTTTTTGGATAATAAATATAATATTTGAAGATAAAAATAGTTTTTGTGAGAGTGATAGTAGATGGGTGGTAACGCGCCTGTCTGCCGACCCATAGATTGCGAGTTCCAACCCTAACCGGGATTTTTTTAAGCATAAAATTACGCTATTGCGAGGCCCGTCAGCCAATGGGTGGCACTCACAAAAATCGGCGACGTATTGTAGCATCCTAATGTATTTGGCCAGCATGGCTGAGTAAAGCATTTCTCTCTAGAACACCCTTGGTAAGGAAAGTAACTTAACCTTGCTTATCGATCACAAATAAAGCAAGCCATTGGAGTTAATTCCAAAGCATCCTGTTATCCCTAAAGCACCCGAACGCAAACACAAGGACTTGGAGACAGGATACCAGAGGCCTCGCCCTGATGGATTGCCTAATCCCTCTCCAGCGGCCCCCCTTAATATCATCTCCATGCTAATAACTTTATCCCCCCCTCATTATTATCCTAGCATAATGATAATTATATAGCCTCGCCATTATAGTCGCCAATTATGAATAATTGACCCCATCCTCTTCTGGATATATAATTAACGACAGTTAGGGTTAGGATATAGCGGTTAAAAATTGTCGGCTTCGGTTACGGTGAAATTTATATTTTAAAAAACTTATATTACCAAGTAACATAATATAATAGGTAAATATTGCTTCTGAAATATTAGGATATAATGTAAAACATATAATCATTTACATATTACATATTATAATGTACAAATTCACAATACTGGCATGATTAAATATATTTTTTCTTAACTCTACATAATTATTCATTATATTACGATTATGATTAGCAATGTATGACTGCTTAGTACTAGATATTATTTATTTAGAAATTATTTGATCCTTATTTTTATCATTTTCTGTATCAACTTATTTTGAGGTGTAGATAGTTGACCGTAGATTAATGATCGGAGAAGTTTGTCGGGGGGTGCGGTCAGCAAAGAACAACATAAATAAACAAAACCATATTTATTTATTTTATGCCTACGTTTCGACCTGTCTGAGTATTAACTTATATACCTATACTAAAAATATAAGTATATATATGTAATTCAGATATAAGCCACTCACTATTTTTCATTCTCTATCATAATGTTTAATTTGTAGATTTAATTTATTTATTTAATTTTTCAAGTTTTTTACTGCATTACCTGCATATCTTATATTA
>NW_027115081.1:454539-469872 GCF_000696795.3 Halyomorpha halys
TTTTTGAGGAAGCATCGTTCACTTGCGGAATTACTGGCACATGCTTGGGACACCCACTTCTAAAATTGCTACTATATAACATAATTATTCGTCAATAAACCAAAAACAAAAGGAATTTTTAAAATGAAAATGGTAGTTCCTGAAATTAGCGTGTTAAAAAAATACCTCTTGAGCTATATCGATAGAAAAAAAAATATCGATTTTTTGGAAATAACCATGGAGATATATAGTGAGGGAGAAAGGAAGAGCGGACATTCTTCTAACCTGAGCCAGTGCGAACATAATATTGATCGCACTCTACCAAGACACCTCGTACCAACCATTATCCTCTTTCGCCTCTGGTCAGCGGTGTCTCCCTCTAACGGCAGAAATCTTAACACAATTAGGCTACTGTAATATAATATTATATATTATTAGTCAAATAACAATTGCTTCAAATTATTTTTTACATACAGAAGTAATAAGTATTATTTTTTCAAGAATATCTCCATGGTTCTTTCCAAGATTTATACTCATTCCCAGGAATAGAAAATTTTTTAAGCAATTAATAAAATACTAATCATAATAATGGGGAGCGCGGTGGCACCGTGGTAATGCACGAAACTACTAACTCACACGACCTGAATTCGAATCCAGTTGGGCAGAAAATTATTTTCTGTGGGTCTGGAGCCCTCCTGGGGTCCACCAGCCTCATAAATTGGGTAAAAATCTGGCGTTCGATTCTATCCAAATCACCTCCTTGCATAACCATTGCTCTTGCAATAGTACTTCCTCACAAAGTACTGAACTCCTGACCCTTTATTATATTTATTTATTTATTTATATATAGAGGTACAGATTTTTAATTCTTTAATAATAATATATTTGCTACTGTATCCCTGATGAAGATCTGAAACTCAGGTTGAAACGTCGGCACGAATGAATAATGTTTATTTATGTTCTTTTTGCAAACCGCACCCCCGATTATCTTCTCCAATTATTAATCTACGGCAACTATCAACACTTCAATATAAAAATTTACTTAAACTAGTTCTAACGTATGGAACCTCACCACTAAGATAAAAAAAAATTGAAAATGTTCAATAGTACGCTCCATAAAAAAAAAAAATAAGGATACCTTTGGAATAGAGACTACAAACAAACGACGAATTATACTCTATATACGAGGATGGAAATGTTGTCCAGTTTATTAAGATAAACCAGTCTTTTAAGATATTTTGAAAAGTGTGTTAAATCGCTTATTTGATAATTTTAATCCTCCTAATTTTTTATTATAGTCACAAACTACCACCCAAGAGGAACGGTCCCTCCCCGTTCTCTTTACCCCGGCCAGCGGCTCTTATATTATCACCCCAACCTTCAGTGGACACAGCCCACTCCCTTATAATGCCATGTGGCACAGGAACGGCCATGTAATAAGTATTTATATATTCAGATTTAGGTTTTATATATATGTCTTTTATATGTTAATTATATAAAAAAACCAAGCCACCATTGCTGTTTGAGCATGACGTCATTTCGACATAAACATATCTACTCAGTGCAAGTGTTATTTTAAATTAATTCGTTTTCTTTGCCATTCAGACAATTATTTATTATGAGTTATATTCTTTATCGTTATTTTACAGTACCTGATTGCAAAAATACTACAATAAAGACTCAACAAAATTTGTTTTCCTAGGTGCCAAAAGATGTCGAAAATAAAAATATTTGATTAAAACGCTGGTAAGAAGGAATCCAAAATTATTATCGAATCTAAATAATAGATAATATTTTTATATATACCGCAAGAGTAAGTTCATTAGAGGTTATATTTACATAAGAACTATTTAAAGTAACAAAAAACGTTATGATTTTACCTTCCACATTTATCTAGTATTTCGTGGTTGTTATTAAAAAAAATATTTTTTTTTTAAGAGTGAATACCGAAATCAGTGTAGTTTATGTCTAAATGACGTCACATATGAAACCCTAATGGCTGCTAGTGTTTCCTTCTGTTGGTACAGATTAAAAAATTTTAATTTTTAAAACTTTATTTATAATTTATTTATTATTATTTACAACTGTATACATATATACACATCAAGTAAATTTCTTGTATGTTATATTATGACGTGA
Source organism: Halyomorpha halys (assembly GCF_000696795.3). Classification (NCBI taxonomy): domain Eukaryota; kingdom Metazoa; phylum Arthropoda; class Insecta; order Hemiptera; family Pentatomidae; genus Halyomorpha; species Halyomorpha halys. The sequence continues at coordinate 456,658 of NW_027115081.1, forward strand.
TACAAACAAGGTCTTAAGGTCTTTGTGAATTAGTTTATTTGTAACGTAATAAGGAGCATCATGGATTTAACGTAGGATTTTGGATTGTAAGGATTGGATGCGGGAAGAATTTGATAGTGAAAAAAAAAATTTCACAAGCTGTTTATTTAATCAAAATATATTCCATTCGCTTCAATATACATTTTCCAACGAGACTCTCAGCTCCGATGTCTTATTTTTTCAGGCTCTAATCGTTTCTATCCTGTTTTTTTTTATTTCAAATACTTTTTATTTATTGATATATATACAATCTGCCACACAGTTGTGGGCAATAGGTAATAGTGATGAATGATCTCATACATACTAAAATAAATAAATTAATGGAAAAAAAAAAAGAATCTCTTAAAATATGTACAAACAGAAGAATAAACAAAATGAACATAATCAACCTATGTGTATGAAAGAAAAAAAAAGTAACATAATGATAAAATAATATAATTTATAGTCACATTTACACTGTAATATATAATATTTACGTAAGTGATATTATGACATGAAAAAAACATGTGGAGAATCTACCCATTGATAGAACTCCAAAAACATTCCTAAAGGAGAAGATCTCGAGGCCATCTTCTTTTCAGACGCCTAGGAGGATTATTAGGTAGAGAAGGAGAAGCCAGGTTAGAAACGAGTTGGTTTGGGTGGTTGGAAAGTTTATCATGGAAGGATTGGTTTCTGGCTCTGTCCGGCAGACATAGGGGACTGATGATTTGAAAAATCAAATCATCCATCTGGACCTCAATCCTGATGGATGATTTGATTTGTGACAAAGTAATGAGCATTAAGGATTTTGGACTGTAAGGATTCGATTCGAGAGGAATTAGATGGTATAGTGGAGCCCCAAAGCTCAACTCCGTATGTCCAGATAGGCCTTATAATAGTCATGTAGATCAGTCTTTTGTAATGGATTGGAAGTTTAGACCGTTTGTCTAGTAAGTGCTGTAATAGTCAGTTTTTAAAACTAAAATTGAAAATTAATCCTGTGTCTATATTAATTAAGCCATATATGATTCAGTTTATATTATATATTTTTTTCTATGTTGTCAAATACACTATTGTTAAATCTAATATTATCTATTAAATTAACCTTAGAAGCTTTTATTTTATATAACTGGACAAAACTACGCTCTCTCGTTCCCAAATAGGGATTCTTTCAGATAAGAAGATTTTTTAGTTTACTAAAATTTATTTTCTATTTTTTATTTGAGAAAAGGAACGTATAGTAGTATGTCTCTGCCGAATATGGAAATCTCGACTAGCGAGGCGTGAAAAGAGAACCACAAACTGATAGCTTTTCATATTTTTTTTTTTCCTCCCCTTTCAAAAAGTACGACGTGAAGTTGAAAGAGCGCGCTCAATAACAAGATAAATGTTTCATGTAATGTGGCTAGAGGTCGCTCCAGTCGCAACTTGTTTTCTTCTCTTCTCTTCCCATCACAACAGCTTTCAATAGAACTCGGAGAAAATTTTTGCCATGAGAAAATTTTTCGTTTTATGTTTTCTTAGTGAGAACTTCTTGAAAGCCATTTTATAAATAATATCCCACCGCAAAGTAACTATCAACTTTATCTTTCTTTCTACTTTATTGTTATTTCATTGACTTTATATCACGTCTTGACTTTTTATCACGTCATAGTGCTCTCTCATGTATTTATCTTTTGTATAGATATTATAAATAATAGAAAACCTTCTTAAATAGATAAAGAGGTTTGGCACCGATAAACTTTTAACACTCAGTATATTAATAATAGATAGATATGATTTTAAAAATTTTTGAACCGATGACCTCTTCCCCTACAATATCCTTTAATAATACCCCACTTATTCCTGTCGAACAGATCCGTTACTTACATCTCGACAAACGACTGACATGGAATCCTCATACAAGACTAAAAAGACAAGAAACTGCTCGTAGATTCCGACTATTGCAACATTTACTAGACAAACGGTCAAAATTGCCAATCCATTACAAAAGCCTGATCTACATGACTATTATAAGGCCTATCTGGACATACGGAGTTGAGCTTTGGGGCTCCACTAAACCATCAAATTCCTCCAGAATCCAATCCTTACAGTCCAAAATCCTTCGTAAAATCCTTAATGCTCCTTACTTTGTCACAAATCAAGTCATCCATCAGGACCTCAATATTCCATATGTTGCCGAATTGGCCAGAACCAGATACCGTTCCTTCCATAATAAACTTTTCAACCACCCAAATCCACTTGTTTCTAACCTGGCTTCTCCTTCATTACCTAATAATCCTCCTAGGCGTCTGAAAAGAAGATGGCTTCGAGATCTCCTCTAGAAGTGTTTTTGGAGTTCTATCAATGGGTAGATTCTCCACATGTTTTTATCATGTCACTATGTCACCTACAGCAAATTTACTTGTTGTATATATGTGTATACAGTTGTAAATATCAATAAATAAATTATTAAAAAAAAAAAAAATTTTTATTGTAAAAAAAAAACACTGACAGAATATGATCATATAAATATCAGGACCAGTCTATACAATAATAATAAATTACAGAATAAGCTGTCCAACATGGAAGACAAAGTTGCTAAGATGGAAAAATTAAATGAAATTTATAAGATAAATTGTGTATAAGATAAAAATTGTGAAAAAGTATACATTGGTGAAACATCTAAAAAACTGGAAACCAGAATTAAGCAACATGTAACCAATTGTAGAAACGTTAAAAATAAAAATCGCACAGCATAAAATTGAACCACGAATTCAACTTTGAAAACCCAAAAATAATAGAAACAGCTCAAAATACAAAAAGCAGAAGATTTCATGAAGCCATACATATTATAAACAGTAAACTACAAAACTGACACTAAACACTTAAATACACATTACGCCGACATTAAAATAGACTCAAAATATAAACATAGCAATCAGAAGAAATAAACGGGTTTAGAAAAAAATCAATCGATTTTTTCGCCATTGTATTTTACCTTATTTTTCAAATAATATATTCTAGCTATATGAACTCAACTATTTCTTACGGACACTCTAGCAGAGTAAGGTTCTTATAACTAGAAAAGATCTCCTTTATACACTGCCTGTAATTTATCTCTTGGCTCTAAAATTTCTGAAAGAAACTCAACTTTATACTAAAATATAATCCACCAATACCGACCAGTGAAAAAAGGAAATAATCTACAACTATCAAATGTCAAAGACAAGAAGATAAATGAAGTAAAAAGGGTGTAATAACCTAGATGTTGGTCGCCCTGAATAAAAATCTAATCTAGTCTAATCTCTTGGTTCGCAGTAGTTCTGTATCCCGTCTACACGCTGAGGAAGCTAAAATTACACGAGTATTTGAATTTTTTAAAGCACATCGCCTTCTTTAGAAATTATAACTCCTCTTCGATTTTTATGTTTTTTATTTCATTCTTTTATTTTTATTTTATTTATTTTTTTTAAAAATTATTTTTCTATTTTTTATTATTTTTTTTTATTTTTCTATTTTTTATTTATTTTATTTTTTTTTTTTTTTTACTTTTATCATCCCATAGGCGTTGATGACCAGAGGGTTTTACGCCTTTAAGCAACAATCAACAACAACAACCGTCTACACGCTGGTCAGTTTTCTAATATTATTATTTTAGACTTCATGTAAGTCTAAAATAACATTTGGATTTGCTTGCTTTAGGTGTACAATAAACCAATAAACTCTTTTTAGAAAGTCTTTCGTAGTCTTCACACTACTATAACTTTTATGTATATATAAACATACACACATATAAAGTGTGGAGACGAAGCCTAATGGTGAGGTGACAGAAGAAGAATGTTCCCTGAGCTGATCCGGGCTTAGGGATTCGGGCCATCGGGGTCTGGCTAAACCCAGTTTAACTTTTAAGCCTCCCTTCGAAAAGGTTAACAGAAGTACAAAAGTACAATCTACAGTCTAAACCTTCTCTGTATGTGTACTTTATATCAACTATATAAACTCTTATCGTCCCGTCTACGGCTGCAGCAAGAACTTTTTTTTTTCTCTCTTGGTTACTAAGCAAGTAATGGCGTTTGAGGTTATCGGAAGGTCAAGGGTTCAATTATGAACTAAAAAGGAGTAATTGAATAAGTTAAGGGCCTTAAATAGATTTCATTCCACCGTAATTTGCAAGTCTATTGATTGCAACCTGTGCTAATGACTTGAATATAAAATTATGCTTTTTTTTTTTTTTTAAACTTTTACTAAACGAATTATTGAACTACAAATCCTCCAAGATGGTCATGATTTTTTACTTTCACTTGCCTACTTATGGAATATATAGTAAGGGAAACGATTACGATAGGGCAAAATTTATAATTTAAGTTTTGGACTTAAATACAATTTTTTTTTAATAATTTATTTATTGCATACAAATATCTACAACGAGTAAATTTGCTGTTAATGATAAAATAACATGATACAAACATGTGGAGAATCTACCCATTGATATGATTCCAATAACAATTCTAGAGGAGAAGATCTCGAGGCCATCTTTTTTTCAGATGCCTAGAAGGATTATTAGATAATCAAGGAGAAGCCAGGCTAGAAACAAGTTGGTCTGCGTGGTCTGGAGGTTTGTCATGGAAGGATTGGTATCTGGTTCTGGCTAAATCGGCACCATTTGGAACATTAACTCATCCGACTTGAATTGTGACAAAGTAAGGAGCACTAAGGATTTCAAAAAGGATTTTGGACTGGAAGGATTGGATACAAGAGGAATTCGATGGTTTAGTGGAGCCCCAAAGCGTCTTACGAGTATTTTAGTCATGTACATCAGTCTTTTCAATGGATTGAAAGTATTATTAAAGGATACTATAGGACAGGAAGTCATACGTTCACGACGAAAGATAATGGTGATTTGGTGGGATTTATTAGAATTTACTTTAATAATTAGATTAAACACCATCTTCAAGGGTGGTGATTGGAGGGTTGGGATACAATGGAAGGATCATTATTCACTGACAATAGACATGTGTCATCGGCATACTACTAATTTTAAGACACCTAATTAAATGAATTCTCTCTATTCCCAACTCTTTACCTTTTAAAATTTTATTGGACCAAGCTTTCCACAAACAGTCTACCATCGCCTTCCTATTCCTCTTGTATGTATTTATATGTAGCCCTTAGGACCAGAAAGGTCAGAACAGAAATATATGAAGTAACTTTAGTCTTCAGTTGAGTCCTACCTAATTTTTATGTTGATGTAATTATTATTATTACTATTACGGTCTGTATTTCTAGCTATTGCGGGTTGAGTATGGTGAGGGTGGAGAAGCTAGAAGTCCAACCACCTTTATATTTTTATTTATTTAAATATTTAATTAATAAAATATTTAAATTTTTATGTACTATACGCGCTGTGTTTAAGAGCACCCCCAAACCATTCATGCCTGCCACTGTTGATTTTGGTATGAGACCATTCGTGGATATCATAAATGGAGTAGTGGTAACACCTTCCAATTTATAGATTTCTCTCAATGCTATCGCCAATTCCTGGTATCGCCTCAGTTTTTATCCCACAGTGGATCTTATTTTATTATCGTTTTGGATTCCAACATCAATAAATTCCGCTTTTTTTTTTTTATTTGTTCAATAAGGAGGATATCTGGTTTATTATGGCTTACTGTATGATCCTTAATAATTGATTCATCCCTATAGAGCTTGAGAGGACCTTTTTGGAGGAGTCTATTTGGGTGGTACTTGTAATAAGGGCTCTTATCTTCAATTAACTTGTAACATAGCCAGAACCTGATACAAAATTTTGGCCACATTGTTGTGCTTCTGCAGATATTCAGTACCAGCCAGCACTCCACACCCTCCAGTGATATGTTGGATTGATTCCAGCGTTACTGAGCATAATCCACACGTATCTAGTGTTGTTGCGTCTTTTAACACGTTTTCAATACGATCTTGTGGCAATAACCTGATCTTGAATGGTAACCACAAACCCCCCTGTCTCTGAGAATAGCCTTCTAGATTTCAACTATTCGACTGATCTTTCTTTATCTTTATTATTATTATTATTAATTTACAATAATAAGTAAACTTTCAAGTCTTTATTTATGTTATTATGCTTCTTTTTTACCAAACTGTTACATAAGGATTTTTCCTAAAACATGAAATGTTTCTCTGCTACTTTCCTACTCATTATATTGTTGGAAAAGTCATAAAAAAAAATATTAACTGTTACACTTGGGCTAAAATATAAAAGCTAATAGTAATATTATAATGAACGAAATAATAAAAATATGTACGTAAATCATAAAAAAAGAGAAAATATTAGGAAAAGAGAGAAAAGAGATGCAAAGAAGTAAGTATAAAGACGCACACGTCGGGGATGATGTCATAGCGACCTCGTAAATCCATCCTCTCAAAGCCAGCAGCAAATGCTCTCTAAATTTTATCACGTCACGATTGTGCCATATCTAACTTTCTTCTTAAGCAAATGTCTTACAGGGCACCTTAAAGGGGGAAATCCTTAGTTTATGTTCAAGGTGGGCATAAAAATGTCAGGGGAAATATTTTAGTATCTCATCGTAAATGGATTAATATGAAAATTATTTCATTCAGTATTTTAATATTAGAATTTATCTTTCAGTTACTAGTTTATTAATATTTAAAAAAAAAACGCAACAACCAGATTACGGTTGTGTTATAGGACCAACGGTTGTGCAAGGAGGTGGTTTGGTCGGAATAACACTAGACTGTAAAGGTACCCACTTTATGAGGCTGGGTAGACTCCGGAGGGACTGACCGGCATTAGCGAAACAGAAAATAATTATCTGCCACAGCCGTATTAGAACCCAGGTTTTGGGGGTTTGTAGCAGAATGCCTTACCTATGAGCTACACACTCTCAGTTTATTAATAAATAGTAATATAATTGTCTTGTTTCAGAGTAAATGTCGAGAAATGAGATAAATATCGTTCAATTTATTAGACTGTACAAATATATATAAAAAAAATAAATCTATGCCGCTGCAATAAAGGAAGGGTCAGTACTTATTAAGAAAGCACTATTTCTAGACCAACGTTAGTGCGAAAAGGCGATTTGGTCATTATCACGCTCAAGCGCCAGATTTTTTCACAATTAAGGGCATTCATAGTGTGAGCTGGGTGGATTCCGAAGGGCTCTCTAACCCACAGGGTTGACTCAGGGCTACAGTAACAGAATAAATAATTATCTTTCACAAGCGGATTCGAACTCAAGTCTTTGTAGTTAATAGGACGTTGCCTTACCAATGAGCCTCGCATCTCATATACAAATGTATATCTAAAAGAAATTAAAAATTAATAACATTATTGATGCAAATTAAAGATAGACTTTATAAGCCACTGGAAATTATTAATAACATAATCCTAACCTTCGAAGGGACTATTCCAGACATATACACCCATACTGAAATGCCTCATCTTCTGAAATATGGTCCAACCGTATGATTCCCGATATATCAACATGGATATCCTGGAAACACCGCAAGGTAGATTATTACCTCAAGTAACTTCTTACATGGCATGGATTCTTCAGGGCCTATCTATCCCGTTGCAAACTGGAGGACAGATCATCGTGCCAAACTTGTGATTCCGTGGATGAAGCAGTGGAACCTTCGTTCTTCAGTAGTTTAGACTTTGTTCGCGAAAAAGAAGAGCTAGAAATAAAAATTGGAAAGTATTCGATCCCGGATAGCTTAGTCGCTTTGATGATTACTAAGTCTAAGAGCTGGAGTTTAGCAGACTATGCAGAGCGGATTGGTAGAAGGCTCAGAGTACGAGAAAGGAGAGACCAGATAAGATGTAAGCAGATAGTCATTCTGCCCCGCGAAGTAATCCTTGACATCGGTTCCGCGGAGTGGTTTAGTAGACATGGGAGGTGTTTAGTGAGTAGGAATCTCGCACTATTGTAGGATTTTATAATTGTTGCATTTCGTCTTATAAAAGATTTTTTCCGTATCCACAAAAAACACAACATTGCGAGATTTAGCAATTTGGACACCTAAAATTTTCTTCTAATCCACGTTTCACCCAAATAGGTTAGTACAAGTTTTTTATTTATTTATTGGTAGTTACAACTGAATTCGCGCTTGCGTCGATTTTTGGACACCGATCAAAGGGGGTTCGTAAAAGTACATCTCCACCATTGTTCTTTGTTTAGTTGCAACTGAAAACTGTATAACCGCAAATTTTGATTTATTCTTAGTTATACGTTTATCGATGTCCACGCTCAGCGGAGAAGAGGGTGAGTTAAAGATATTCGCAAAAGGAAAAAAACAATAAAGAATAAATTACTCCGTAGGCGCCACGTTATTTTTTCTTGTAAATAACGAAAACCCCGAAGCAATATGCCTCAATATAACTAAAATATACCACTATATAAACAATTGTTGAATTATAACCACTGGCGAATACCTTTACATGTAGATAACAGAAAACCTAGGGGTGTTACCTACCCACCTGTTGAATTATCGTAATGTAACTAAAAACATAAGTAAATTAACAAGTTGAAAGCAGAGAAAGAACAGCAGAACTATATGTACAAAAGTTTAATAATAAGAAGAAATATATATACTAAGAATGAAAAAGGAAAAAAAAGAATTCTTATCAATTAATAAAACAATTAAGACTTATAGGTTGACTTAACCTTAACTTAATCCTTAACCTTAATAACTATATTTACATTATTATCCTCTTATCCAGAACATGCTGAAGAAACGTCACTGCACTACTCCCCCACTTCTGGTGTTTTACTTCAATAGACGGTACATTGAAGTAAAACACCATAATTTTGAAAAACAAAACATATATGACAACATTTCTCATATGGTGATATTCCAGTTTAAACAGTAAAGACAGAGAGCCTTTAAACTATAACCACTTCACATTTAACAATCATAACGTGTTCCGAAATGAAACTGTCACCTTCACTAAATCAAAACCCACTCGTCTCAAACATATCGCTCGTGTTTTTATTTCACCATGACAACCATAACACCTCTTGTCTACGCAGATCTAGCCAGTGTTTTTATTTCACCATGACAACCATAACAACCCTTGTCTACGCAGATGTAGCCAGTGTTTTATTTCACTATGGCAACCGTAACACCCCATGTCTACGCAGATCTAGCCAGTGTTTTTATTTCACCATGACAATCGTAACACCCATTGTATACGCAGATGTAGCCAGTGTTTTATTTCACTATGGCAACCGTAACACCCCATGTCTACGCAGATCTAGCCAGTGTTTTTATTTCACCATGGCAACCGTAACAACTGTTAGAAGGTAGATGGTATTGTTTTCTTACTTGTTAAATAAAATAGGTTTAAATATAAAAATGGTAAACATGTTTGCCTGTTTTGGTGTACGTCCGCCATATTTACTGAAAATTTGTACAAGTCTCTGCTTTGCGGCAAAAGGCCAACATGTAGACCCGCTTTAATAATATTTCTACATTAGTAGCTCTCGAGGCCATCTTCTATTAAGTAAAAGTCAAAATAAATAATCGATTTCCATTCCTCTACCTCAGGCAGACATTTTCATGCTTCAAGGGAGTAGAAAAACGTACAACTTGCTCATCAAAGTGAGCATTTACGATAGAAATTTTCGGTTATCGGTCCCAACGGTCGTTGAAGGTCTTCAATGACCATTGTGTGGGCAGGCCTCGAATCGGAACATTAGTCGGATCGATACTACCTTGCGGCCATCGGAATAAATTATCTACCACAAAAGGAGGGCTATTCCAGGATTTCCATCCACTGAAGAAGGAGAACCAGAGAACAAGAAGAGGAGAAGAAGAATAAGGAAAAGGATGAGAAAATAACAAGATTGCGGGAGAACCGAATATAAGGTGATTGGATATATCATTGCTGGGGTAACAATGCTCCGGGGTCTTTTGTCGTCCCGTATCCAACAATAGCATCCCACTTTATGTAGCTCCATATTGTTAGTACCCATCCAACAAAATAACACTCCATTCATTCCAAAGATAATGGATCAATTTTCACCTTTATTATTTATCGATCAAATACGACAAGGTTTAGTTCCTCCTTTCCTCTTAAGTGTTCCAACACAACACCAGGTGAGAGACCGTAAGCCAAGTATATAGGTCAGAATAACTTCAGCACGGGTTTTATATGTATATATTGTTATATACATATGTTATAGTGATAATTAGGTCATTTGAAAATTAAAATCGAAAAATGTTAACTGTGCCATGAACAAAGAAGAAACATTGCAAATTGAAATATGAAATATAGTGAACAAAGATATAAATAAAATAATTAATACCAAAAATATACAGAAAATATTATTATTAATAATTATTATATAATAGCATGATGATATATTATATATAATAGCAGACCTAGCAATGCTATAGCTATAGCTATATTTATGAATGTATATAGATTTAATAGATAATTATTGATAGTTTGATATAAATAATTGTGTTTAGTTAAAATTAACCATTTAAAAATACTTGATTACATTATTTGGTAACATAAATTAAAACAATACATTTTATAAGGAGTGAAACAATAATTTTTATTACAAATTATACTTTATTCTGAGCTAGAAACCAAAAACGCTCAATTTTGTTCATAACTTTTTTAGACTTGAGAATTCGGGGTTTTCATTATTTTTAAACCTTCCAATTGGGAAAAGGGACTTTTAGGGAGAAAAAAAAACAGCACGTGAATCGATCTACTAATTCAAAAGTTTATCAAAGATTCCACCCAGATTCTATCCATTTCCAAGTTGACCATTCCCTTTTATATATATATATATATATCTTACTTTAAAGTATAGAGTAACTAGACATTAATTAGCATACATGTTGTGTGTAATTCTTGAAGTAGAGGGTTAGTGTGTATTAGAAGTGTGGCGTGAAACCGATTATATAATGATTTAATTGTAGTTTTTTTTTTGTTTTTTTTGTGACCCCTTATTGACATTTCTGATATACGCGGGACCACTTATTGACAGAGTACCACCCTATTCTAACCCGCTTAGAGAGTCTAATATTCATTTAATGAGACCGCCACAGAAATAAAAGTTCAAACTCTCCCCCCAGGCAGGATTCAACCCAGCACTGCTACAGTTTCCAGACTGCAAGACCTACGCCTCAACTCCCTCAGCTACAGACGGCACTAGTTGTCAGTCTTATCAGAGTATCAGGGGTTTCACATCATAGCTATAAACCACACATAACTGTTTTATCTCTTGCCGAAAACCCCTCGTGACAAAATAAGAATAAAGGGAAGAAGAGAACGAGCTTCGCCTCAAGATTAGAAGAACCGAAAGGGAGATGCAGTTGGAATTGAATTTTCCGCAGCTCCGTATTTTCCTCCTTCCGGTTGTAAACCTCGTTAGGGGAGACAAAGGGGTAGGAAAACGGGAGGTCATTGGATGAGCAAGACGGAAACGGTAATCGGATAAAAGGTCATTTCCGGCACACGGGGGAAGACCGATGATAATCTGCAGAGTGTTATTGAATGATGGAGTCGAAGATGGTGTAGGGGGGGAAGAGGAGATGGGGGTCGTATGGAGTGACTTCCTGCCCCTCCCTACTTCGGAGTGGCCCGGGGATGCGTGTCTGTGGCTGCACTTTATGGCTCTGAGGGATTGCGTCCTGAAGGAATATCAAAGAAAATAAAATCTACATTAGCTGGCTTTATACTTTAAAATAAACTCAATGCAATAACCTAAAAAAAACCTCCCCCAAAGGGTAGGTTGCACCAATCTAGGTTATAACTAAGGTTAGGTGATTTTGTCTACGAGTAACACTAAAACTCCAGTAACGTTAGTGTACAATTTAACATTACTACATCACCTAAGTTATGATTGTGCTAATATTTCTCGAAAGTTTTAGGAATAATTATTAATTATTAAAAAGTTTTAGATATTTAAGTATTTTATTCCTTAAAATGAAATAACGTTCTAAATGTCTGAATTTTATTTGTAATGTCTCCATAATGAGTTTCGAAAATCCTTTTATTATTTTTATGGTTTATTATTATTTTATTTATTTCAAATATATTATATTTAGTTTATAGGTGATTGTTGTTTGAAAAAGCAAAATATTAATGTATGGTAGTGTATATGTCCCCGAATATGGACTGATGTATATCAATATATGGCTGTGTGTTATAGCGACACAATATATTTGGCCAGCATGGCAATATAAAACATTTCTCTCTTTGGTATTGCGTAAACCTTTTACTAAAATACTACCTGTATCTTAGTTTTATCACAATAAAATTTAGTGTCGTAATTATATAATAAGATAAATTAGTAATAAACTTGTCAGGACATTATTTATAATAATTATAATTTATAATATGTTACATCTCATATTAAATAAAATCATAAAATATTCACTATTACCAATATTGAATATTATGAAAAATGTAGATAAGTTTGTTTAATATTAATAATGTGAAAATAATGTAGGAAAATGTAAATATTTTCTATGCAAAAAAGTCATAGAAAATAGATTTATTTGATAAATCTAAATTCAGAATCATTTATAATTCATAAAAATGTATTTTAAAATAGGGGATTATTAAACGATTTAATGGACATAATAATGCATTTTGTGGATAAATAACATTTATTTTAAATGGTTTAGTTCTTGATTTGTAAATTTGAATAATTTGTACATTTTAACCCAAAAATATTTTTGAAAAGAAGCCAGAACAAAGGGCTTAAAACTAATTAATAATTATTTTTTAACATAAAATAACAGCAAATGATTTTATTAATAAAATAAATAATAAACTTGTAAGGGCATTATTTATAACAATATACTTTGAAGTGATATGTTACATCTCCTATTAAATGAAATAAAAAAAAAAAATTCACTGTTATCAAAAACTGACCAGAGAGATATTTAAAATTAAACAATTACGTATTGAATATTTTAAATAATATTTTTAAAAATGTTTAATAATCACAATGTAAAAAAAACATTATTTTAATAATTTAGGAAAATGTATAGATTTTCTATGCACAAAGTCATAATTTATTTGATAGAAAAAATAATTCATAAAAACATATTTTAAAATAGGGGATTATTAAACGTTTTAATTGACACAATAATGCATAATCTATTTGATAAATTTACAATTAATATATATTTTTTTAAATAGAAGATTATTAAACGTTTTAATTGACA
>NW_027115081.1:470527-472650 GCF_000696795.3 Halyomorpha halys
AATAATGCATAATCTATTTGATAAATTTACTATTAATATAATTTTTTTTAAATAGAGGATTATTGAACGTTTTAATTGACATAATAATGCATAATCTATTTGATAAATTTACAATTAATATAATTTTTTTTAAATAGGTGATTATTAAACGTTTTAATTGACATAATAATGCATAATCTATTTGATAAATTTACTATTAATATAATTTTTTTTTTAAATAGAGGGTTATTATACCTTTTTATTGACATAATAATGCATTTCGTGGACCGATACCCCATTTATTTTATTATTAATACCTCCTTGGTGTTTTCCTATTCCAAGTTCTTAACATCAAAAAACCTACCTACATCTTAGATCTCCTCACTCTTCGTTCATCCATCCACTCATTAAACACCAGATCCCATCCGAATGATTTATATTTGCCCTCCTATAGAATCACCTTTTGTAGCAAATCCTTAGTCTTATGTCCAGATTGTTAATATTGCATATAATTTATTTTACTTAGTTTGATTATGTTCATTTCATTTTTTTTTTGTATATACATATAGAGATTTTATTTATTTATATGTATATTTATATTCGCTAATTTGGACCAAAACAGGACATACGATTAACCTGCAATCCTCCGACAAGACTAAAAAAGACAGGAAACTGCAGGTCGAATTCGACTATTACAGCACTTACTAGACAAACGGTTCAAACTTCCAATCCACTACAAAAGACTGATTTACGTAACAATTATAAGAACTATCTAAACATACGGAGTTGAGCTTTGGGGTTCCACTAAACTTTCGAATTCCTCTCGTGTCCAATCCTTACAATGCAAAATCCTTCGTAAAATCCTCAATGCTCCTTATTTTGTTACTAATAAAATCATACATAAAGACCTTATTGTTCCCTATGTAACCGATCTAGCCCGAACCAGATATCAATCCTTCCATTATAAACCCTCAAGAGATCTTTTAATGTAGAAATATGATTAGAGTGCTACCAATGGGTAGTTTCTCTACACGCCTCTATCAATCATTTTTATATTACATCAAATTTACTTAATATATTTTTATGTAAATATAGCTGTAAACTGCAATAAATAAAAAAAATTATATTCTTTTATTCCATTTTTTAAAATATTTATTTACTTATTTCATTTAATTTATTATATTTTTTGTATGAAAGTGTATAATTATCACTATTACCCATTGCCCAAGTTTGTGACAGATTTTAACATTATCAAGAAATAAATTCATATTAAAATAAATCAAGAAGGTACTTGTGTTTTATTCTTAATTCCTCTTTCATTTCATCAGAAACTTTGTTCACATAAGTATAATCCAGCACTTTAATTCAAAATATTATTCTCTGAAATTGAATCTTTGATTTTTTTTTTAATTATGAAGTCTACAATCCAGTTAGAATCTCTATTCAATAACAAGAATTGTGAACTTAGAATAAAAACAAATAACAAGCAATAAAACGCCAATAAAGTGAAATCTACAACTAAATAAATTTCTACGAGTCATTTAGATTATTACAAGATAAGAGATCATGAGAACTATTAATTATAAAACGATTAACTCAGAGGGTGAAGTAAACAACAATTTGTTTTATTGCGAGATAAAGCTTGTAATTAATACTGAATGTTCTAGCAGTGAAGTAAGAATGGAAAATAGCAGTAGTAAAGAAAGGCTAAATGACAAGGTATAAGTAAGGAACTGGCAATAAAGGAAAGGGGGCAGCGAGGGGGGCCAGCCTGGGGGGGCAGGTAGGGGGGCCGGTCACGCGATCCACGTGTACTCGCTACCCTTCCAATAAATCCCCTTCTTCCACCTACCTTCCCTCTCTCCTTCTCTATGTCCATTCCGAATCTAGTAATTATTCTATAAATTTATTTATTTATTTTTTTTTTTTTTATAAATTGTATTATTATTTTTTTTAAACTTATTTATCCATTCAAGTGTTTCCTGTAACCGGTTTTTTTTAATTATATTTTCCTTCTAATCTATGTGTTAGTCTTATTCTCGTAAAATGTATCTATTTGTTTGTTTTTGGTAAACTGATCTATTGCTGTGACTATGAATGATGGTCTGATCTCACATTACCGTCTAATATTGAATTTGTTTAGC
>NW_027115081.1:472700-473428 GCF_000696795.3 Halyomorpha halys
GGTCTGATCTCACATTACCGTCTAATATTGAATTTGTTTAGCGGGTCACTGAAGAGGATCTAGGAGGGTGAATTCCGGAGAGCGAATTTGTTGATTTACTATTGTTGTTGATAGTTTTAAAGATATAGAGCTCCGAATAAAAAATTAATTATTTTTAACGTTTTGAAATAGCCGCCATTTTTTATTCGCCCTACTTATACTTGGCAGACTCATCAATTTTGACTAGTTATTATAAATATTTTTCAATTAAGTAATAAAAAATTGGGGTGAAATAACTGCCTTTTTTCTCCTATTGGGCTCTTGTACTAGAATGAAGTAGACTGTAGGAAGTCCGGGTGACGGTCAATAAAGCGACGAAAATAGCAGAAAAACTCTACATTGTTAACTAACGTTTCATCCTAATTTTTAGGGCTTCGTCAGGGCTAAAACAAGATATAAACATAGTGATAATAACAATTTTTACAATGTATCTTGTTTTTACTTAGCACTGACGGAGCCCTGAAAACGTTGGTTAAAAATAAATAGTTCTACTATTTTTGTAGATTTATTGACTGCCACCCGAACTATCTTCCAAAAATATAATGTTAGTTATTTTCTTATTTTCTTTGAATTTTTGTTTTTAGCCTTGATGAAAGCTCTGGGGCTCCACCAAACCATCAAATTCTTCCTGCATCCAATCGTTACAATCCAAAATCCTACGTAAAATCCTTGATGCTCCTTATTACGTC
>NW_027115081.1:475273-476384 GCF_000696795.3 Halyomorpha halys
AGAGAGAGAGAGAGAGAGAGAGAGAGAGAGAGAGAGAGAGAGAGAGAGATGTTAAAAATAACGGAATTTAAATTATTAAAAGTGCTAGGGATTTAAAGATTCATGAATGGACTACCTGGACGTCTGGCGAGTCCTCAATTATGAATGAAGATCGAACACCTTTCCAACAACTTAACGTCTAACACTTAGGATAAAAACCTTTTTAACCGTTTGTTTTATAAATTGAAACTTAAACAGTTATTTATAATAAATAAACAGTTACAAGCATTGTAAGCTAGTCGATAGTTTGCTCGTTCATGATAACCTTGGCGTTCATAATTGAGTAGTTCATTTTAGAAAGGTCACTAATCCAACATTACCAATATATATCATTAATTTTTTTTCTCTTCAGGGAAAAAACTCTAACACTATTTCTTATATCTTTGTTGAGGACAACACATTTCAACGTGTTAGTATGTGCACAGCCTAGATAAAAAATAAAACTGAATTAACATATTTAATGCGGGTGTATCCTTGGGATGTGAAAGCAACTTTATCGATTAAATCGACCAGCCGGAAGTGCCACTTGAATCGATTTTGAATCGACAACAGCTCTAACGATTTTTACTAAATTCGGTTTTTAATACCGGCTAGGTCTTATGACAGGTTTTAGAATTCAGGATGGATCCCTGTTCGATGATCTCAGATAGTGAGAAGATTAGAAATATAGATTAATTAAGATTGAACTAGATAATGGACCAGTGTCCGAAACGTAGTCCCGAACATTAAAAAGAGTTAATAAGAAGTGAGGCCTTTTTTCTCTTAAATTTTTTTTTTTTTTTTTAATTTATTTATTGATATTTACCACTGTATACACATATATAGAACAAGTAAATTTGCTGTAGGTGACATAGTAACATGATAAAAACATGTGGAGAATCTGACCCACTGATAGAACTCCAATAACATTTCTAGAGAAGAAGATCTCGAGGCCATCTTCTTTTCAGACGACTAGGAGGATTATTAGGTAGTGAAGGAGAAGTCAGGTTAGAAACAAGTGGATTTGGGTGGTTGAGAAGGTTATTATGGAAGGAACGGTATCTGGTTCTGGCCAAATCGGCAACATATGGAA
>NW_027115081.1:476594-482548 GCF_000696795.3 Halyomorpha halys
CTGAAACTCAGGTCGAAACGTCGGCATAAAATAAATAAATATGGTTTTGTTTATTTATGTTGTTCTTTGCTGACCGCACCCCCCGACAAACTTCTCCAATCATCAATCTACGGCCAACTATCTACACCTCATTATCATGGATTTTATTTTTATGAAGTTCAATATATTAAATTTTTAAATTGTTGAGGTGAAAAAAAACTTCCAAGTAATAATAGAATAAACTATTCTATATTTTGTGCTTGTACAAAGTTTCGGAATATTTTCTCATATTCATGTACAATTGTATTCTTATATTTGTCATTTTTAGCAATATATGGTACATTTGGAAATTTTGTCAATTATACATATATACTCATATTTTCATATAACAACAAGTTATTTAAAAAAGTGGAAGTTTCTTCACCTCAACGATACATAAAATTAAAATTACCCATATTTAATTTTTGCATTAGATCGATTCTCAGAAGACAGATCTTGTTAAGGCTGGGATACAGAGAACGAATCCATTATACTGAATGGTCGAACACGAATATGAAAAGCTAATAATAACTCCTGGATTTGTAACGTGTCTGAAACGTAACTGAAACATAACTGGACAAGTAGCAGGACTGAACTGAACATAACATCAAGTCAACTTGTTCATGTTATCATGATATGAAGGATTCTCATAATTGTGTAATGTAATCACCGAAACTGTTTTAAATGTATTTTTTTTTTCATGTTTTCCATCAAAATAGATACAAAATGAATGTTTAAAAGTCACAATTTTACTATTTTGGTTATATAAACAATTTACTGTATTAATCTGTCTAAAATTATAATTCCACTATAATATATTCGGGATTATAAACTATTTTTTTTTCCACTTCTCCTCGTTTTTAGATAGTACTTCTTATACAAATTTGTTACATACAGAAGGGAGCTTGATCTATAGGTAACCACCCTATTCTAACCATTTTAGAGGTAAAGCTTTCATTTCGTGGGACCACCATATAATAAAAGCCTAAACTCCTTCGGCCCGAAACTGACCAGATATTATGAACTATATAAAATTTTATTCTTGCAAACAACCGTACTTAAAATTTTACATCATGTAGCTATGAGAATATCGATTCCTCAAGTCCTTAAATGTGTCCTTTTAATATATTTGTAAGGAATAATATATTGATTTCGCTTACCTCTATGCCGGTTAGTCTGTTTATCAAACATGAGCATTGCGTCTTCAATCTGTAACAAATAGATTATTGTAAGTTGAATTATTTTTGTAAATATACAAAACATATAAAATAATATGTAAAAAAATTGTAATATGAAATTATAATAATATTTATACTTATAGGTATATAAGTTATATGTATAGGTAAATAAATGAATACTCACACTGTGATTCTTATATAAATCACTAACTCACTATATTTCATTTTTTATCATTTTGTTCAATTTGTAAATTCAAATTTGTTTTTCATTTTATTAGACACAACTTACATATCTTATATTATACATATCTTCTTACCTACATGATATTATATTTCATCTTTCACTGTTATCAATCAGCTACCTACTGTCTAATTCCATGGTTAGTAATCAATTATTTTTTATTATTCAATTTAATATTTTGTATAATTCCATATTTGTTTGTATACTATTCCTTTTCAATTTTATGTTTCTCTAAATGATGGTTGTTATCTCTTTTGTTCTATAGCCCTGATGAAGAACTAAAACTCAGGTCGAAACGCCGGCGTAAAGAAATCTTTTTTTGACTAGAGAAGATGGGCGGGGGGTGCGGTTATATAAATGTATATATGTATATTTATATAAATTTTGTTTTGTTTATTTATGTTCTTTGCTGACCGCACCCCCTCCACCATCTTCTCTAATCAGTAATATATGGTCAACTATCTACACCTCATTATATTGTATAATAATAAACCATGATCACTGGCAAGGCACTACCATCTCCAACGAACCATGTTGCAGATAATTATTATCTGTTCCCTGTAGCGGTTCACTCAGCGAGAATGGGTACACTTCATTGAGAAAAAATCTGGCGGTCGAGCGTGATTCTCACCAAATCACCTCCTTGCCCAAGCGTTGGTTTAGTAACAGTAGTTTATTACCAAGTACTGCACCCCTGTCCCTTCCTGGGTTGTAGCGGTACATAATCTATTTATATATTAATATTAAGTGCTATTATATTAATTGCCATAATCATGAGAGATAGTTGACTGTGGATCACTTATACGAGAAGGTTGAGGGGTGCGGCCAAAATAAAACACAAATAAGTTGAAATAACTTATTTAATCGTGCTAACGTTTCAGCCAGAATTTCTATTCTTCATCAGGGTTGTTAGCTTGAAATCTTACCGCTAACCATCTTCTCCTAGTATATTAATTGCCATTGATATATTTTCTATTGTGACCATTATTTTAGGTTTTATGTTGATAAAGCCTGGGTTACAGATACTGTTGAGAAGTAACGAAATAGGATCTTTTGAACTGAGAATATTATTCATAAATCTTAAAACAATACTCACTCGATATTAAGCTTAATAGTGGACATTACAAGAGTAGAGCTGTAGAGGCTCTGACCAACATTAAGATGGAATAGCGTTAGTGTGTTAGCTGATCCCCATTAGGGAGACACTAATTAAAGCAGTAGCGAAGCTGGTTATAGAAGGCAATGCTGTTTGTACACGGGAGATATCTAACCAATTAGTATTAGTAGCTTAGTAGTTGAGTAGTTTAGCAGCCACTAACTCTGTTTACGGTCTGTTACATCTGGACCATTAGCTCATTTAATCGTGTGGTAACAATCCTATCATATATTTATTGAAAAATAATTTTTAGTTTTGGGCATTGCTGATTTAGTCGTTGGGAAATATTGAGTACAATAAAAGCTGAAAAATCAGTTTGTTTTTTTAATAATTTATTTATTTTTATTTACAACTGTATAACATATATACAAAAAGTAAATTTCCTGTAGGTGAGATAGTGACATGATACAAACATGTGGAGAATGTACTCATTGATAGAAATCCAATAACATTTCTAGATGAGAAGATCCCGAGGCCATCTTCTTTTCAGACACCTGAAAGGATTATTAGAATAACAAAGTATGCCACTATAGTAGGAAAGAGACCACGCGGGAGGCCAAAACCCAGATGGGTAGACATAATCGACAAATATGCGAAAGAGCTTTATGCTGCAAACTGGAAAGTATTAGGACTGTTAATAAACTCTGAACCGATCACGCTGCAAGAGAAGCACTCGCGCTTCCGGGACGGGGTAAAGCAATTTTAATTCCGTCAGAGATATGCAGGGCTCTTGTAAAGGAAGTCAAAGATAAATGGCAATCTTTGTGGAACGAAAGCCCAATGAGTAAATTAAAAATTATTAAAAAGGATGTCAAGCCCTGGGGTACCTCCAGTCGCAAATGCCGTAGAGAGGAAGTTGTACAGACCAGACTGAGAATAGGTCACACGAGGCTCACCCACTCCTATCTTATATCAAAAGAAACGCCTCCGAACTGCCAGTATTGCAATAAGCCATGTTTTCCAACGATGCCCATATTTCACACCACACCTCAATAGCTTGGGACTAAGCCAAGATATTTCAAAAACCCTTGGAGACGATGATAAGGCAATAGAATTGGTGTTTCAGTTTATAAAATCACAAAATTTACTGACAAAAATATAACTTGATCGGAAGGAAAAAAAAATAAAATAAAATAATAAATAATCAAATTAAAAATTAAATAAAATATAATTGGCGTTGATGACCAATGAAGTTTGGCGCCACTAAACAAACAAACAAACTCTGAACCGATGGGTAAACGTCCGAGGAGTAGTCCAAAACATAGATGGGAGGATTGCGTAAAACTGATTTAGAGAGTGATTAGAGGTATCGGAATCGAACCTTCATTATCATTATAATCTGCTGTCCAGCAAACTAGAACAGCCATTCTATACCAAGGGGAAATATATAAATATATTATAAATGAAATATGGTAATGGTTTACAAAAATAATTATTCAGGCACTGCGGAGTTTTTAAAACCAGAAACAAAGTTTGATGATAAATATTTAAATTTTTGATGAAAAAAAATAGATAAAAGTTGTTTTTATTTTTAGTTTTATTTCCTTGATTTTCCTAATTGAAAAGATAAAAAAACCAGTACGATTTTTTAACAGCGTCAATCATTCATCCATTTGCTGGAGTGTCGGCTGGAGAGAGAGAGTTTGAAATAAATCCAAAAGCTGCTCCAGCCGAACGCAACTCGACACTAAAACCAACTCATAGTAACCAAGAGCTCTTTGAAACTCAACTCTCCTTTGTCAGCCCAAAACTACTGCTCTATAATACAAATAATCTGTTCACTCCTTTATTATCAACTTATGAAGGATTTCATATGTGGCTGGGTTAGAGATAAAAATAAATTTGATAAAAACGACACTTAATGATATTTTCCAACGTAATTTATTAATTATTTAATTAAAATAAATTCGGGCCGCCCGTAGCTCAGTGATTAAGACACAGTTTGATGTCTATTGGTGGTGCCGGTTCGAATCCGGCCTGGGGACGTTGACTCCCACAAAATGAAGAACTTTTACCCCCAACCATGGTTAGGCAGTAATGGACTCCAATGGGAGTCTTGGCCGAAAAAAAACAACAAATAAATTGAACTCATAAAGTCCTAACACTATTTATTAATAACTTCAAATGTTCAACGTTTCGGCCAGTTCTAGACATCAGAAAGGACAATCTTAAAACTATATTTTCACTGCTTTACATTAACTATTAAAAAAATGCCCTGGTCAAATATATTTTAGTTAAAATTAAGCTATTTTTCTCTTATTTTTTTATTTTATTTAAATTTAAAAACCCCGATATTATTCCTTCCATAATAAACTCCCTAACCACCCAAACCCACTAGTTTCTAACCTTGCTTCCTCTTCCATTCCTGCCAATCCTCCGAGGCGCCTGAAAAGAAGATGGCCTCGTGATCTTGAAGTTTCCGTTAAAACTGAATAATATTTTCATTTTTGCACCGCCAACCATCTTCTATTCATAAACACATAATTGTGTTAAGTTACTGATAATAGTATTAAAATAATTTGCAATTAGAATTTTTTTTAATTAAAAAAAAATACGTAATATGTTGATTATAACTATAATATATTAGATCTCTAAACTTCCCACTCACTACAAAAAATTATTATACACTATGATAATCAACCAATTTGGACATACGGAATTGAGCTCTGGAGCTCTACCCAACCATCAAATTCCTTCCGCATCCAATCCTTCCAATCCAAAATCCAAGGTAAAATCCTTGATGCCCCTTATTACGTTATAAATAAACTCATCCACAAAGACCTTAACATCACATTCGTTGCAGATTTGGCCCAAAACAGATATGCGTCTTTTCATTCCAAACTCCTTACCCATCCTAACCCATTATTTCTTAATCTCTCATCCTTAACAATCCCTGATAATCCTCCGAGGCATCTGAAAAGTAGATGGCCACTGGATGGTTACTTCTCAAGATTTTCAAGTGTAAATGAAAAACTTACTAGCCCGAACCCGATATCATTCCTTCCATAATAAACTCCCTAACCACCCAAACCCACTAGTTTCTAACCTTGCTTCCTCTTCCATTCCTGGTAATCCTTCGAGGCGCCTGAAAAGAAGATGGCCTCGTGGCCTTATATTGTAAACTGTTTTTAGAGTTCTACTACTGGGTAGTTTCTCTACATGCTGTATCATATCATTATGTCATTATGATCAAATTTACTTGTTTTATTTTTTATACAGTTGTAAATATCAATAAATAAATAAAAAAAAATGAAACGTATTTACTTATTATATTTATTATTTTTTACAGTTGTAAATTACATTAAATAAATCTTCAGTAAATCGATCAGTAAAACCATGGTCGACATCCTACCGCAACAGC
>NW_027115081.1:483588-486365 GCF_000696795.3 Halyomorpha halys
AAAACTACAATCTTTTCAAAATAAAGTCCTAAGAATCGCAGTTAATGATCCTTAGTTCATAATAAATAGCCAATTGCATCGCGAATTACAAATGGAGTCAATAGAAGATTATATCAAAAAACGGTTCGTGAAGTTCCACTCCCAGTTGCTGACAGTTAAAGGAGCAGTGACCTACAACCTGGGAAACCCAACCTCAATCCGAAGACTGAAGCCCAGGCTGCTGTAGGACATTCTTTTATAAATTTTAATAAATATAAAATTAATTAATAGTCAAACTACCTCTATTTTACTTATTGTTATTATTCATTTTATTTATTCACTTTTTTTTTTCTCTTTTCTTCTCTCGTCCCTTTTTCAAATTAACTTGTTTCTTTTTACTATTATAGGGAAATTGTTTCTTTTATTTAAGTGTAGCAATATCATTATTTTTGATATTAATTTTACTTTCCTTTTTAAATAAGAAGCATTATTCTTATCTATTTATTTTATTTTATTTTTTCTTTTAATAAGAACATTTTATATAGTTAGAAGTTTCATTTGTATGACAATACCCCCTCATAATCAACTGTTAAAAAATATATATAATATAAATTATATCATCCATGTAAGGCCCTCCAGGCCGATATGGTATAAAAATAAAATAATAACAATAAAAGTAGTGATTCGTGAATAAAAAAAAAAAAAGAAGTATATTGATAGTAAATATCTATAACTTGCACATAAGAGTGTTTTTGCCATTTTTTAATTCGGAAACGTGACAGTAATAAATGAAATTAAAAGCAATGTCCTAAATGTTACTAGATTTCAAGTTGGAGACTTCTTCTAAAGGCCAATGCTAAATCTAAAATAAAATAAAAAACAGCAAACTGAAACATTTTTTTCTCAAAACAAATAAAATAGATATTGGCCCTTCCTTTACCAAGGTACAGATATAAAAAAAAATACATAAACGAAATAAACTAATTTTTATACTATTAAAAAAAATGTATAGTAATGTCTTGTATCAATCAGCGTTTTATAAGATACTTAATTATATTAAGGAACGGAATCGTAGCCGAAGTTCGGCAGTTAACGGTTAAGTTAAACTTTATTTACATTATATGAAAAGTAGAAGATACAGAGACCAAGATATAATATGTACAATTTTTATTTACACGCTACTATATACAACTTGCCTCATAGAGCATCTTTTGACAGTTCTATTCGACTGCTTTAGAATCTAGGGTAAGGATGCTCCTATCTTCACATATGCAGATATTTATGTAGAGTATAAGATGGTAGGGGTAGGTTAGAACTAGAGGAGGAAGTTGGTAGCAGGAGGTTTACAGATATTCTTAAACTTTCCACAGCTTCATACATGATTTCTGTATTAATAAAAATTGACAGTAATTTGACTTAAAAATTGCATTATAATTAAATAACAATATAAATTAGTAAATAAATTATCCATTTATTTTTATTTATTTATTGCTAGTTACAACTGTATTTACATTAAAACAAATTCAGTAAATTTGATGTAAGATAAAAATGGAGTGGTACAGGCATGTAGAGAAACTACCCATTAGTAGTAATATATTTCTACATTAGAAGGTCTCGAGGCCGTCTTGTTTTCAAGCTCCTCAAAGAATTGTCAGGAATAGACGAAGAAGCAAGGTTAGAAACTATTGGGTTTGGGTGGTTAGGGAGTTAATAATGGAAGGCATGATATCTGGTTCTGGCTAGATCGGTTACATAAGGAACATTAAGGTCTTTATGTATGATTTAATTTGTGACAAAGTGGGGAGTACTAAGGAAGTTTATATTTAATAAACATTTTCGATAATGTTTTGATACATTCTGAAAAAAACAATGTAATATACTTATATATGTCACTCCCCCTCCCCAGAAAAAAGTTCCACAAATACAGTTCTGAAATTTCGCATTAAAATTTTATAACTTTTGTCCGTTATAAAAGGTTGAGAAAAGTGATGATGAGGAATAAAACTTGAGTCCGTGTCCGGAGTTGACAGGTTTGCATTAATAAAATTTATAACTTGTTCACAGATACATTAATATAATTGTCCGTTAAGGTTGAGGAATGCTCTTGAAGAGAAGTTATACCTTATATATAACTTTCGATTTTAACTTACCTACATTACGGAAGCTTTGGAGGTGAAGAGGTACTCACCACATCACATCTTTTGATTAGTATCATGCCTTTTCAATGTTCCCTCTTTTATCTTCATTCCCTCAAAGAGTCCCTTAATGTTATTACTTACCAACAAGGATTTCACCCTTCTCATTTTCAGGTATATTCTTGAATTCATTTTATTGAAACAAATAATTATTTTAATACCTTTATTGACCCCTACCCGGGTTATCTTCCTCCAATTTAAATAAATATTATTAATCGATTGTTATCTTTTATGGAACAGAGGAAAGAGATAATTGACATAGTTTATTAATAGGGATAGGGTTTTTATGTGCTAAAAAATCTGAAATATGTACATAAATATGTGCTAATATGTCAAATATTTAAAAAAATATGTAAATAATATGTATTTATAAATTATGTATTATTCAACAATATAAATTACTAATTAATTAGCAATTTTATAACTTCAAAAAGTTACATAAATATGTTTTTATTATATATTATATAATATTTTAAGGAAATTATGTTAAAATATGTACAAAAAAATGTACTTAGAGAAACCAGCTGTTCAATAACAAGACATTAATTAGTAATTGTAATTAAACTAGGGGAGTGAAACAAGACTAAGATGAGAAAGGACCAT
>NW_027115081.1:486765-493223 GCF_000696795.3 Halyomorpha halys
TTTAGTTAGTAAGGAATCGAAGATATCTTGGTCAGGTAAAAATATGTGAAAACATAAAAATCATATCTCTAGTTATCACCAATGTAAGGATAACCATGTTTGAAGAATTTATAAAATGTTTTTAGATCTTCTTATTTATTATTATATATCACATTAATTTATAATAAAACTGATGGAAATATGATTATTGTTAAATATTCATGATTAATAAGGAAAACAGTTTAGATTAGATACTTGAAGATATATTTATTTAATTGGAGAAAGATAGTCCGCGGTCAATAAAGGTATCAAAATAGCAACAAAAAACTATTTATTGTAAGCCAACGTTTCGGCCCACTTTACAGGGCTTCAACAGGGCTGCTAAGAATTGTGTTCTTTGCCAACTCTAGCAGAACTTCATTTAGATAACAATAAATAGTTTTCTTTTACTATTTTGATACCATTATTGATTACCACCCGGACTACAATCTACTTCATACGGTCAAATATCTTCTAATTTCAAACAATAATATATTTATTCAAGGAAACAGTGGTATATTAATTTAATTGTTGTATGCATAAGGTGAATAGTATGGCTTTGTAGATACCTGATGGAGGGTGATAGGCCCGAAACGTAGTTTATGAATTATTAAAATAAAGAATGTTAACGAGGAAGAGTATTTCACAACATTTAATTATAAAAATATTAAGGAATTTTATTAATGACTATGGGATATAAAGAGGGACATTCAGGGACATCCAATCCAAACGGGATTAGGCCAATCTTTCAACTTTTTTCCCACCTCGAAGAACCCAAAAGTACGATTTATTTTTGCAATATTAAAATTAAATGTTTAATCATAATTTTTGCCTTTTCGATCTTTTTTATTTTTTTTTATTTTTTTACTTATTGACATTTACAATTGTATATAATAATACAACAAGTAAATTTGAAGTAAGAAAGTAATGGTATGATACAGACATGTTAAGAAACTACCCATAGGTAGCACTCTAAAAACATTTTTACATTAGAAGGTCTCGAGGCTATGTTCTTTTCAGATGCCTGAGAGGATTGACAGGAATGAAAGAAGAAGCAATGTTAAAAACTAGTGGGTTTGAGTGGTCGGAGAGTTTATAATGGAAAGATTTATATCTGGTTTGGGCTGAATCGGTTACATATGGAATATTAAGGTTTTTATGGATGATTTTATTTCTGACAAAGTAAGTAGGAATTTGGATTCAAGGGGACTCAGAACTTGTATTTCCATCGCGAATTCGAATTATAAATTTTTCACGATCTTCCCTTCACTAAATATAACCTATTTAGATAAGGGTAAGTAGGAATTATAATGGTGCTAATTTTTTTTAATTACTGAAAAATGTAACGCATTAGCACTTAAATTATATCACGATAGCCAATTAAAAACCCTTGAAACCATTTTCGACCAATCAACATAATCAGTCCCATGGCATACAAAATTTTCAGAAAATCCATTTACAGTAAGACCTCGACTTTAACACATAATTGGTTCTTGAAAGTGTGCAAATGTTGAATCTCCGAAAGTAAAAGGACTTATTAACGGTTTATGGATGATTTTATTTGTGACTAAGTAAGTAAAATTGAGGATTTTACGAAGGATTTTGGGTTGTAAGGATTGGAGACGAGAGGAATTCGAAGGTTTAGTGGAGACCCAAAGCTTTCTCGATCTTAATTTTTTTTTCTCGAAAAAACACAAAAATAGAAATAACTTCAACAGGTGAACAGATTCGATACTTAGGACTCCATCTTGACAAGAGACTTACTTGGAATCCACACACAAGACTGAAACGACAAGAAACTGCTCGTCGATTCCGATTGCTACAACACTTACTTGACAAACGCTCTAAACTTCCCACTCATTACAAGAAATTAGTATACACTACAATAATCAGACCAATTTGGACATATGGAATTGAGCTTTGGGACTCCACTAAACCTTCAAATTCCTCTCGTATCCAATCGTTACAATCCAAAATCCTACGTAAAGTCTTTGATGCTCCTTATTACGTCACAAATAAACTCATTCATAAAGACCTTAACATTCCATTCGTTGCAGAATTAGCCCAAAACAGTTATGCGTTTTTTCATTCCACACTCCTTAACCATCCTAAACCATTAATTCTTAATCTTGCATCCTTAACAATCCCTGATAATCTTCCGAGGCGTCTGAAAAGAAGATGGCCACGGGACCTTCAAATTGAAATTAATGTTTGAAGTACCACCAAAGGGTATTTGCTTCGCAAGATTTTCAAGTGTATATGAAACATACTACATATTTACCTATTGTATTATTTTGTACAGTTGTAAATTACAATAAATAAATAATTAAAAAAAAAAAAAAAAAAAAAAACTTCAACAGGAGCCCAGCAATCTACACAAAATTGGAGGTATAACTAGAATTATAATTGTTTTCTAATTTAGATCGTCTAGATATACTAATGCTTATGGACACGCATGAAATTCCTGAATATTAGCTATGCAGTAGAATCTCCTTGTTCCAGTCACGCATCCACATTCACACCTCCAAATAGACTAGAGAGCCCAGGACACACTAAGACAATATTCCTTTAAGAACCCTGCGGTGGACGAGATAGGGACTAATTTGTATTAAGTGCGAGGAGATGAGCCTGCATACCAAGTGCAATAGGAGAGTGGGAGCTTGGGCGCGACAATATTTGCATGAAGCGAGGATTTGGATTCGCTGAGGTGGCTTAAAGCTGCTCCTCTTATAGCCCACAGGATCCTCATTTTTCCTACGACCATCTTCTTACTGCCTACAACAAACAGCTTTAATTGCAAGACCGCCTTCACTCCGTGCCATCAAAATTCTAATTAAAATTCGTGCCGGATTTCGCACATAATCATACGCGTACAGTGTTCCATTTTGCCTAGAAACTGTGTCATAAAGAGAACACGCTATATTTAACAAATATATTTAAATTAAACAGTTTAATAATCATGATTTCTAAAATATAATTTTTAAAAAAATTGTGAGGAACAGAGATCTGTCTGTAAATTTTCGTTTGGGAAATAGACGAAAAAAGATTTAAATTTTTCAGCAATGCTTGGAGGAAACGCCTCGTAAAGGAACCCACCCACCTAACACCGATTTGAATTTTCATTTATTCACAAACCAATTTCCACCAACCTTCCGACTCAATAGATGGATTCAAAAAAAATTTTTTTTTATTTATTTATTAATATTTACAACTGTATAAAAAAATACAACCAGTACATTTAATCATAATGACATAATGATATGGTACAGGATGCAGAGAAACTACCCAGTAGTAGAACTCTAAAAACAGTTTACAATATTAGGTCACGAGGCCATCTTCTTTTCAGTCGCCTCGGAGGATTGCCAGGAATGGAAGAGGAAGCAAAGTTAGAAACTAGTGGGTTTGGGTGGTTAGGGAGTTTATTATGGAAGGAATGGTATCGGGTTCAGGCTATATCGGTTACATAAGGAGGAACATTTAGATCTTTATGGATGGTTTTATTAGTAACAAAATAAGGAGCATTGAGGAGGATTCAAAATTTAAAATCATTCTCTGGACCAGTGATTCACAAAAAAAAAATTACAGCTATGGAAAATAAAAATTAATGAAGAATGTATCAATTCGTCTTGCAATATAATATCCATTTTTGTTGCACATCTATCAGAGCTTATAAAAAAGTTCGAAAAATACTTTTAAGCAGATAATGATAAATTTACATGGATTCAAGACCCATCTAGAGGCTCCATCAGAATTTATTTCTTTAGACGAAGAATCTCTTATTGATTTGTCTTGCGATAATACTCGAGTTAAAATTTGATAGCACGGAATGTGGCCATGGAGTGGAATCCCAACTCTTTGACAGAATTCGCGAATATAAGAGCGTAGGAGGATATGTGAAGCAAATGAGAGAGGAAACAAAGAAATTGAAAATAACAAACAAAGACTGCCTGGATAGAATTCTTGCGGCAAATAAAGAAAAACGAAAGGGTACTGCGTGGTCGGAAGAGAGGAAACAAAGGTACTCAGAAATGATGAGAAGATACTGGGAGAGAAGAAAAGCAAAAATGAGAAGGGAAAAGTAATGAAAGGCCGTTTGAAAATAAATAAAATAAAATGATTTACCTGCATTCTGTTTTAAGTAATACATAATTAAAAAATCAATTTAAAACACCTGATGCTTAGCCCAACCAATCAAACATGTATACAATAATATAAGCAACCCGAAATAAAACTGGCCACTACAAATACATTTATATTAGCATTTTATAGCATATTTTCTTTAGCAATACAGGAAAATTTGATACTAAAAATGCAAAGTAGTGCCTTAAAATTGAACTAGAATTAATTAAACAAAACAGCTAGATGGTTTAATGAAACATTCCCTTTATTAGTGTGGGTAAAAACAAACAAAAATATTCTACAGCTCTAAAACTAATTAGGTACTATTTAATTACAGCAACGTCCCATTGAAATCATTATCTATATTATGGAAACGAAAATACGCGTTGCAGAGAAAATCAAAAATGTTTTGTTTTTTTTATTTTATTTATTTATTTATTGATATTTACAACAGTGTAAAAAAATACAACCAGTAAATTTGATCATAATGACATAATGATATGATACAGAATGTAGAGAAACTACCCAGTAGTAGAACTCTAAAAACAGTTTACAATATAAGGTCACGAGCCCATCTTCTTTTCAGGCGCCTCGGAGGATTGCCAGGAATGGAAGAGGAAGCAAGGTTAGAAACTAGTGGGTTTGGGTGGTTAGGGAGTATCAAAAATGTAAATTGAAAATGTTTCATTCATTAAAATTATTGTGGCTGAAGTAGTGAGCAATCAATTGGTCTTTAATATCACTATTTTCCTCAATGAAGTAGTTTAAAAGGGTATAAATGTCGAAATTTCAAAAAATCTTCCTGTTCAGAGAACACCTCCTCCCCTCCCTCCCCCCGAAGAAGTTCAATTCAATCATATATCTAAGGCAATGCTAGCTCATGTGTTGCTGTCTATTGGCCCAGTTGACCAACAGCCATTACTTTGGAAAATACGCGAAAAGACGATCCGCCATCTTTATTCTCAAAAGTTGAAGGAATTCTTCTACTCTTAAACTATTCATTAGCCAAATGGAGTAGAAGAGACCAGGGATATACAGGTCCTCCAGGAGGCGGAGAGAAGAATTAGCAACAGTACCATCACCCAACAATCGTCTCACAACAACAGCAATATGAAATATAATCATCGTATATAATAGCTGAACAGTTTAATGTATATTGATTAGTCTATAGTCCAAGCGATGTAAAGTTAAATAGTATTTTTTTTGTCACAATATACAGTCCACTAAATAAATATTTTTTAAAATTTATTTATTGCTATTTACAACTGTACATTTAGTAAATTTGATTTGATTCAGTTAAATTGGAGTGTTACAGCCATGTAGAAGAACTAGCCATTGGTAACACTCTAATGACTTGTTACATAAGCATCGCCATCTACGTTTCAGGCGCCTCGGAGGATTGTCAGGAATGGAAGAGGAAGCAAGGTTAGAAACTAGTGGGTTTGGGAGTTTGTAAAGGAAGGAGTGGTATCTAGTTCGGGTTAGATCGGTTACATATGAAGCATTAAGGTATGGTTTTATTTGTGACAAAGTAAGGAGCATTGAGGATTTTACGAAGGATTTCGGATTACAATGATTGGATATGAGAGGAATTCGAAGCCCCAAAGCTCAACTCCCTAAGTCCAGATTGGCCTTATTATAGTCATGTTGATCAGTCTTTTGTAATGAATTGGAAGTTTAAACCGTTTGTCCAGTAAGTGCTGTAATAGTCGAAATCGACGTGAAGTTTCCTTGTCTATTCAGTTTTGTGTGAGGAGTCCAGGTTAATCGTTTGTCCAGATGTAGTCCAAGGTAGTGGATCTGTTCGATAGGAGTGAGAGTAACATTATTAATGAAACTGTAGGGCAGTCGGTAGGTTTACGAAGAAGTGTAAAGGTGATTTGATGGGATTTATTTTAATCCTCTAATTACAACACTATTCTTCTAGGGCTGTGATATAGCTAAATAGATAAGTGTTATAATCATCAATAACACTGACATATGACCGACGAGAAGTTCTTATCTTTTCATTCTTGTTCGAGTATTCCAAGTCAGTCCTATTTACAACTGTAGATTATAATACATTTAGTAAATCTGATCTAAGTTAAGTTGTATTGTTACAGGCGTGTAGAAAAACTACCTATTGGTAGCACTCTCTGATAGTCTCGTGGCCATCTTCTTTTCAGGCGCCTCGGAGGATTGTCAGAAATGGAACAGGATGCAGGATTAGAAACTAGGGGGTTTGAGTGGTTAGAGAATTTATAATGGAAGGAGTGATATCTGGTTCGGGCTAGATCGGTTACATAGGGAACATTAAGGTCTTTATGTATGATTTTATTTGT
>NW_027115081.1:494778-497453 GCF_000696795.3 Halyomorpha halys
TGGAATTTATTTTAATCCTCCAGTTTTGGCACCATTCTTCAAGGGTGTTGATGTGGGATTGGAGGGTTTGGGATACAATGTAAGGATCATTGTTCACTGACAATAGACATGTGTCATCGGCATACGTGGTGAGGATTGTGTTAGGATGGGTTGGAAAGTCAGCTGTGAAAACTGAAGAGTAGGACCAAGGAATGTAAGATTTTAAAATCGAGATTAAGACGGAAATATACGTTATGTGGTCCCCTGATTCCAACTAACCAAATTTCACAAAATGGAAAGTATGTATGTACATGTATGTGCGTGAGCAGCCTAGCTCATAAGCAAAAAGCCGTATGGCACAAAATTACATATTTAAGGAAGTATATAGTCTGGGACGTGACAGCAACGTTGACGGAAGTCAACGTCAGAATCAACTCAAGGATGACTTTGACTTTCGTCAAAACAGCCCTGACGTGAAGCCTGCAACGTGGGGCGAAACGTTGGCTCTAATAAAAATAGTACAAAATATTACTATTTGACCGCACCCGGACCATATTCCATTCATTGATACACACAGTCAATTAACAATCTTCCATTAAAATAATTAAATAAAAAAATTAATAAATGATCATTGATTGATAAATATGAAAAGTGTTTTAGCAACCCGATGTATTTTTATAGCATTGTCGAATAAAGCATTTCTCTCCGTTATGTAAGTTAGATTTCTTTTTTCCATAGAAGTGGTGCAATCGATTCATATTAGTTTTATTTAAAATTATTTTGTCAAAATATTTGTACTTGCTCAGCCTCCACTGGCTCATTACCAGTGATGCGGCGAGAGGGATGCGCTGGGATCTTTTGAGCTCTGCTCTACCCCTCACACGTGGGGGATAGAGTGGGCTCAGGGATCCTCAGGTCGATTGTATAAATATTGTATATATTATTTTATTTATTTATTTTTCACACAGATTTTTCATGATTATGTTCATCTTGTTTATTCTTTTGTTTGTATATATTTTCAAGAGTTTTTTTTTTAATTTTTAAAATTTTTTTTTATTTTAGTATGTATTAGATCATTCATCACTATTACCTATTGCCCACAACTGTGTGGCAGATTGTAATATCTATCAATAAATAAATCTATCTATCTATCAAAAAATATTTGTATTGTAAATGAACCCCTTAAATGTTACTTTAGCTTTAA
Source organism: Halyomorpha halys (assembly GCF_000696795.3). Taxonomy (NCBI): domain Eukaryota; kingdom Metazoa; phylum Arthropoda; class Insecta; order Hemiptera; family Pentatomidae; genus Halyomorpha; species Halyomorpha halys. Next base: position 495,962 of record NW_027115081.1, read on the forward strand.
ATTATGTAATAGTAGTAAATAAATCCTCTGTAAGGATGTTCAAATGTTCATATATCATCATATGATGAAGCAAATATTGGAACCAATAATGGACAAGACTGGACACGAATTATTTTCATGTGGGTTTCCTTACCGCCGTTCTTACCCCAGCAGAACTCAGTATTCCCCTTAAATTACAAATATTAGAAAAATGGCAGGCCAAGTGGGATGAAAGTTCTGAGAGTAAATTAAAAGAAATAAAACGATCAGTAAAACCATGGTCAACATCCTACCGCAACAGCCGCAGGGAGGATGTTGCTCTAACCCGCTTGAGAATAGGTCATACTCTCATATATTATACATTATATTGCCAGTCCATTCTCACGATTAGACATATTTTTGAAGAATGTACTCACTATTTGCCAACAATAAACAGGATAGGACTGACCCCAAATTTATCAGAAGCTCTCACAGATGAGGAAGCTAAAATTACACTAGTATTGAAACCTTTAAAAGCACATCGCCTTCTTTATAAATTATAACTCCTTTTCGATTTTAATTTTCTTTTTTATGTCCTTACATGTACCTTGCACAACTGTAAAAGCATGAAATTGTTAAACTTACTATAATAATAATTGATAATTACTAGAGAGAACTTGAATGGTAGAGTTGATCCAATAACTAAACAACAGACCAATTAACTGAATCGAGAATAACTAATTAAACAAGTCGACCCAGGGTGATAAAATATTAAAAGATAAATCGATAAATTAAAGTCAATTCCAGTTATTACAACTTTCGATTCTGATATCTTCCAATAGAATTCCGAGAATTATTTATAACTGGCGTGTTCCCAGCGCTCTGGTAATATTAACAGAGTTAAATTACATATTATTTTGCAATTACTTTATGTTATATTATTATTATATTTTGTTAAAAATAAAATAAGCAGTCATTAGCCACAACGCTACTGTCAAAAGGTTAATTTTATGTACGTGAATAATTGAATTATATATATATGTGTGATTGTATATCATTGCCATGATAAAGCTCTTATATATGGTTAATCACATATATAAGATAAGTTTATGGATATTTGTATTTATTAATCTTAAAATGTATTCTGTACATTTTATTGTTTAATAATTAGTTGGAAAAAGTAATTGTTAAAAAAAAATATTTTTTATTTTTACGGACCTATATATAGAATATATAGTAAGGGGAGATATAGCATCAGTGAAAAGTATTTTAATCTAGTATTCCATGGAAATATATTTTTTGAGGCCCCCCGAGTACAAAAAACTATTCTCAAAAAATGGTTTGTGTGTGAATAGAGTTGCTCAAAAACGAAAATTACATATTTATATATTGGAGAAGTTTGTGGGGAGGGGGTGCGGTCAGCAAAGAACAACATAAATAAACAAAACCATATTTATTAATTTTATGCCTTTATTTTATTATTTTATGATTAATTATGAGAGATAGTTGACCGTGGATGATAAATGAGGAGAAG